>NW_022610848.1:0-35839 GCF_000309985.2 Brassica rapa
ATAAATCTCATAGGAGTTGGGAAAGAAGTTATCCCATTTCAAATCATGGTGATTCCAGTTTCCCAGTTTGGGAATAGCACAGCTTCTTCGTCGTTCCAATCAAACCAGGATGAATCACTTTGTGAGAAGCTTGATTTGGATACATTAAAGTGGTGGGGGATTAATCACCAGGGAATTGAATAAAATGCATAGGAGTTGGCATGAAAGAATTATCCCACTTTCAAATCAGGTGATTCCAGTTTCCCAGTTTGGAATAGCACACTTCATCGTCGTTCCAATAAAACCAGGATGAATCACTTTGTGAGAAGCTTGATTTGACTACATAAGTGGTGGAGAATCACCAGGAAGTTGAATAAATCTCATAGGAGTTGGCGACAAAGAAGTTATCCCACTTTCAAATCAGGTGATTCCAGTTTCCCAGTTTGGGAATAGCACAGCTTCTTCGTCGTTCCAATCAAACCAGGATGAATCACTTTGTGAGAAGCTTGATTTGGATAATAAAGTGGGGAGAATCACCAGGAAGTTGAAATAAATCTCATAGGAGTTGGGATGAAGAAGTTATCCCACTTTCAAATCAAGTGATTCCAGTTTCCAGTTTGGGAATAGCACAGCTTCATCGTCGTTCCAATCAAACCAGGATGAATCACTTGTGAGAAGCTTGATTTGGATACATTAAGTGGTGTAGAATCACCAGGAAGTTGAATAAAATCTCATAGGAGTTGGGATGAAAAAGTTATCCCACTTTCAAATCTGTGATTCCAGTTTCCCAGTTTGGGAATAGCACAGCTTCTTCGTCGTTCCAATCAAACCAGGATGAATCACTTTGTGAGAAGCTTGATTTGGATACATAAAGTGGTGGAGAATCACCAGGAAGTTGAATAAATCTCATAGGAGTTGGCGGAAAGAAGTTATCCCACTTTCAAATCAGGTGATTCCAGTTTTCCAGTTTGGGATAGCACAGCTTTTTCGTCGTTCCAATCAAACCAGGATGAATCACTTTGTGAGAAGCTTGATTTGGATACATAAAGTGGTGGAGAATACCAGGAAGTTGAATAAATCTCATAGGAGTTGCAAGAAGAAGTTATCCCACTTTCAAATCAGGTGATTCCAGTTTCCCAGTTTGGGAATAGCACAGCTTCTTCGTCGTTCCAATCAAACCAGGGTGAATCACTTTGTGAGAAGCTTGATTTGGATACATAAAAGTGGTGGAGAATCACCAGAAAGTTGAATAAATCTCATAGGAGTTGGGATGAAGAAGTTATCCCACTTTCAAATCAGGTGATTCCAGTTTCCCAGTTTGGGGAATAGCACAGCTTCATCGTCGTTCCAATCAAACCAGGATGATTCACTTTGTGAGAAGCTTGATTTGGATACATAAAGTGGTGGAGAATCACCAGAAAGTTGAATAAATCTCATAGGAGTTGGGATGAAGAAGTTATCCCACTTTCAAATCAGGTGATTCCAGTTTCCCAGTTTGGGAATAGCACAGCTTCATCGTTGTTCCAATCAAACCAGGATGAATCACTTTGTGAGCAGCTTGATTCGGATACATAAAGTGGTGGAGAATCACCAGGAATGTGAATAAATCACATAGGAGTTGGCGAAAAGAAGTTATCCCACTTTCAAATCAGGTGATTCCAGTTTCCCAGTTTGGGAATAGCACAGCTTCATCGTCGTTCCAGTCAAACCAGGATGAATCACTTTGTGAGAAGCTTGATTTGGATACATTAAGTGGTGGAGAATCACCAGGAAGTTGAATAAATTTCATAGGAGTTGGGATGAAGAAGTTATTCCACTTTCAAATCAGGTGATTCCAGTTTCCCAGTTTGGGAATAGCACAGCTTCTTCGTCGTTCCAATCAAACCAGGATGAATCACTTTGTGAGAAGCTTGATTTGGATACATAAAGTGGTGGAGAATCACCAGGAAGTTGAATAAATCTCATAGGAGTTGTGATGAAGAAGTTATCCCAATTTCAAATCAGGTGATTCCAGTTTCCCAGTTTGGGAATAGCACAGCTTCTTAGTCGTTCCAATCAAACCAGGATGAATCACTTTGTGAGAAGCTTGATTTGGATACATAAAGTGGTGGAGAATCACCAGGAAGTTGAATAAATCTCATAGGAGTTGGGATGAAGAAGTTATCCCACTTTCAAATCAGGTGATTCCAGTTTCCCAGTTTGGTAGCACAGCTTCATCATCGTCGTTCCAATCAAACCAGGATGAATCACTTTGTGAGAAGCTTGATTTGGATACATTAAGTGGTGTAGAATCACCAGGAAGTTGAATAAATCTCATAGGAGTTGGGATGAAGAAGTTATCCCACTTTCAAATCAGGTGATTCCAGTTTCCCAGTTTGGGAATAGCACAGCTTCATCGTCGTTCCCATCAAACCAGGATGATTCACTTTGTGAGAAGCTTGATTTGGATACATAAAGTTGTGGAGAATCACCAGGAAGTTGAAAAAATCTCATAGGAGTTGGCAAAAAGAAGTTATCCCACTTTCAAATCAGGTGATTCCAGTTTCCCAGTTTGGGAATAGGACAGCTTCTTCGTCGTTCCAATCAAACCAGGATGAATCACTTTGTGAGAAGCTTGATTTGGATACATAAAGTGGTGGAGAATCACCAGGAAGTTGAATAAATCTCATAGGAGTTGGCATGAAAGAAGTTATCCCACTTTCAAATCAGGTGATTCCAGTTTCCCAGTTTGGGAATTGCACAGCTTCTTCGTCGTTCCAATCAAACCAGGATGAATCACTTTGTGAGAAGCTTGATTTGAATACATAAAGTGGTGGAGAATCACCAGGATGTTGAATAAATCTCATAGGAGTTGGCGAAAAGAAGTTATCCCACTTTCAAACCAGGTGATTCCAGTTTCCCAGTTTGGGAATAGAACAGCTTCTTCGTCGTTCTAATCAAACCAGGATCAATCTCTTTTTAAGAAGCTTGATTTGGATACATAAAGTGGGGAGAATCACCAGGAAGTTGAATAAAGCTCATAGGAGTTGGGATGAAGAAGTTATCCCACTTTTAAATCAAGTGATTCCAGTTTCCCAGTTTGGGAATAGCTGATGTGATCATGGACCAACTAGCTAATGGAGATGATGAGGATCTGGATAAGCCGACTGATGGAGATGTTCTAGTCTTGCCACAAGGACCTATGACTCGATCAAGATCAAGGAAGCTCACGCAAGTTATTGGAGGATTGGTTAAGATGTCATGGAAGCAAGAGGAATGTCTTGGTAGAAGCTTGATCAACCAAGATACACTTATCACCATTCAAGCTACTTCACCATCAAGCTGATCATCAACTAAGCAAGCAATCTATGTGTGCTCTTTTTCCCTATCTTTGGTTTTGTCCCAATGGGTTTTCCAAAGATAGGTTTTTAACGAGGCCATAGATTTGCTTCTCAAAACCTTAGTTGATGATCTCGATCCAACCTTATCCCGGATCAACCTTATGTTATATTATGTCTTTCATTTCATGTTTTCAAACTTGTCTTTTGTTTCTATTTCCAAGAGAGCGTGTGCTTTTACTCTCTTGATAGTTTTCGAGAAGCTTGGAGTCTGTTCCAACTTCTCTTATATAAGTGTGCTTTGAACCCCTTTATCAATATCAATTATCTTTTATCAAAACCTTTCTTTGTTCTCTCTACTGCTTGTCCGCGAGTTGTTGAGTGTTCTTGTTGGTGTGTAGTATCCAGCAACCCAAGAGTGTCTATCTCGGTGTGTCATATCCGATCTAGTCACTTAGGAGTATCAAGGAGCCTTTCCGCAGCCTCTTGTGTCACCAATCGATCCACAACCTTGTAGAGCTTGAGTCTTTGATTCGTTCTAGCAAGGATCTATCCCATACTATCCAGAGAAGCAATCTAGGGACGTATTATGTGGTATCAGAGCATCTCTGGTTAGGGAAGTACTCGTTTCTCTTTTGTTTCGATTTAACCTGTTCATCTTCTTGATCAGTTTTTAGATCGATCCGTTTTGTTTCAACTGATCTGTTCTTTGTTTCGCAATATCCATTGATTGATCTGTGATCCGTGGTCGTTTGAGTGTGTGATCTAATCATTTTGTGTCGATCTAATTGTTAAGAGTTTGAAATTGATAGATCTAGGTTTCGCTCTTTTAGATCCGATTGTTATCGATTCATATTCTAGATTTGATCTTTTGTTTGAATCTAATTGATCGTGTGATCTGTTTAAATCACCTATAACAACTAGATCTACTTGTGTGTCGTCGAAATCTGATTAACAAACCTACCCTGATCGCGTTTCTATTGTGATTTTCAAGTTGTCGATTTGAATCCTCCTTTGCTTGATAATCAAGTTTTCTTTTACCGCCAGTATTTTTCAGTTTAAAATCTCTTGATCATCTACTGATTACGATCAGTTTATTGGAACTATTTACTGGTTGAGTGTTGTTTTTGATTCTAGGTACCAATGGGGAAAGAATCAGAAGAAGAAGCCGAGCTAGTAAGAAAGAACAAGATGCTGAGAGATCAAATGACCGAGCAAATGAATCAGACCATGATCTCTACTATGGCTGATATGCTTAAGGCTAGCATGAAGGAATTACGTGAGGAGATGAGACAAGAGTTGAGGCAAGCTACTGGCCAGGGACATAGCAATGAGTCTAGAAGGAACCGGCCTACTCCAGTACGGCAAGAGCATGCGGGTTCACAAGAGACCGACAACTACTACTCGCGCAATAGAACTGAGCACAACCCAACTGAGCGCAGTAGTTCTTCTTCTGAACTGAGCAGAGGAAGATCAAGGCGTGAACATGATGGAAGGGGGTCACGCAAAGACAAGCTTTCAGGACTTAAGCTTAAGATTCCACCCTTCCATGGCAAGGTGGATCCAGATGCCTACTTGGAATGGGAAAAGAAGATCGAGCTTGTCTTCAATTGCCAACACTACTCCAATGCCCAAAGGATCAAGATTGCAGCAACTGAATTCTATGATTATGCGTTGAGTTGGTGGGATCAACTTGTAACTACTAGACGGCTTAACCAAGAGAATCCGGTTGATTCATGGCACGAGATGAAGTCACTCATGCGCAAACGGTTTGTTCCAAGTCACTATCACCGCGACCTACATCAAAAGCTGCGAAGACTTACCCAAGGAACACGAACTGTTGAAGAATACTATCAAGACATGGAGTTGCTGATGTTGAGAGCTAGTATCTTGGAGGATAGAGAAGCCACTATGGCAAGGTTTCTTGGAGGGCTTAACCGTGAGATACAAGACAATGTGGAGATGCAACACTATGTGGAAATAGAAGAGATGTTGCACAAAGCTATTCTAGTGGAGCAGCAGCTCAAGAGGAAGGGTAACTCACGCAGCTATGGATCGTCTAAGTTCCACCACTCTAAAGAAGAGAAAACATCCTATCTGAAGGATAGCAAGCCTCAGCAGAAAGAAGAGACTAAGCCGAGCAGCATATACAGCAAAGACAAAGGCAAAGCTGAAATTACTAGTTCAAGAACTAGAGATGTTAAGTGCTTCAAATGTCAAGGGCGTGGGCATTATGCTAATGAGTGCACCAACAAAAAGGTTATGATTCTTCTTGAGAATGGAGAGTATGAATCAGAGGAAGAGAAGTTTGGTTCTGATCATGAGGAGTCTGAAGAAGAAAGTGAAGTAGAACCCGTGAAAGGAAGATTGTTGGTGACAAGAAGGCTCTTGAACGTGCAAGCCAAGAATGGAGAGTTTGAGCAGCGAGAGAATCTATTCTACACAAGGTGTATGGTTCAGGGAAAGGTGTGCAGTCTCATTATTGATGGAGGAAGTTGTGTCAATGTAGCCAGTGAGACTATGGTGAAGAAATTGGGTTTGAAAATTCAGAAACACCCAAGACCCTACAGATTGCAGTGGCTCAATGAGGAGGGCGAGATGAAAGTTTCTACTCAAGTACTGGTTCCTATAGCCATTGGTAGATATGAAGATGAAGTCTTGTGTGATGTGTTGCCAATGGAAGCCAGTCATATACTCCTTGGAAGACCCTGGCAGTATGATAGACGTGTGAATCATGATGGCTTCACCAACAAACATTCTTTTGAATTCAACGGAAAGAAGACTGTGCTGGTGCCTTTGTCTCCTAAAGAGGTTCATGAAGATCAAATCCAGCTTCAGAAAAAGAAAGCGAAAGAGATTGATCTCAAACCTGATCATGACAAGCATCACAGCCTCTATGCCAAACAGGGAGATATCAAAAGAATTCTCTACTCTCAAAATTCTATTATCTTGCTTATGTTTAAAGAGACTCTTCTAACATTACTGATCACACACCGGATCATCCGAGTGAACTAGTTTCTCTTTTACAGGAGTATGCAGATGTGTTTCCAGAAGATAGCCCCATTGGATTGCCTCCAGTGCGTGGGATTGAGCACCAAATAGACTTTGTACCTGGTTCTACACTGCCCAACCGTCCAGCATACAGGACCAATCCAGTTGAAACCAAAGAACTGCAGAAACAAGTAGAGGAGCTGATGGAGAAGGGTCATATCCGAGAAAGTTTGAGTCCTTGTGCAGTTCCAGTGCTCCTTGTGCCAAAGAAAGATGGGAGCTGGCGCATGTGTGTTGATTGTAGAGCAATCAACAACATAACAGTGAAGTATCGCCACCCTATTCCTAGATTAGATGATATGCTTGATGAATTGCATGGTTCTTGCATCTTTTCTAAGATAGACTTGAAAAGTGGATATCATCAGATTAGGATGAAAGAAGGAGATGAGTGGAAAACTGCATTTAAAACTAAACATGGCTTGTATGAATGGTTAGTTATGCCATTTGGATTAACCAATGCGCCTAGTACATTCATGAGATTGATGAATCATATTCTTAGGTCTTTCATAGGCATCTTTGTTGTTGTGTACTTTGATGATATCTTAGTTTACAGCAAATGCTTAGAAGATCATATAGAACATCTTAGGGCTGTTTTGGATGTTTTGAGAAAGGAAAAGCTATATGCCAATCTAAAGAAGTGCACTTTTTGCACAGATAACTTGGTCTTTCTAGGTTTTGTTGTAAGTGCAGATGGTGTAAAAGTGGATCAGGAAAAGATCAAAGCAATACAAGAGTGGCCGAGTCCAACTACAGTGGGAGAAGTAAGGAGTTTTCATGGACTGGCAGGTTTCTATAGGCGCTTTGTGAAGGATTTCAGCACTCTAGCAGCTCCCCTAACTGAGATAATCAAGAAGGATGTAGGATTCAAGTGGGGAGAAGCTCAGGAAGCCGCATTCCAACTCCTTAAAGAGAAGCTTACTCAATCTCCTCTTCTCATACTTCCTGATTTTTCTAAAACATTTGAAATAGAATGTGATGCCTCAGGAATTGGAATTGGTGCTGTGTTGATGCAGGATAAAAGACCTATTGCTTACTTCAGTGAGAAACTCAGTGGAGCTACTCTCAACTATGCCACTTATGACAAAGAACTCTACGCCTTGGTGAGAGCTCTACAGACTTGGCAGCATTATCTCTGGCCAAAGGAGTTTGTCATTCACACCGACCATGAATCTCTCAAGTATCTCAAAGGACAAAGTAAGCTCAGCAAGAGACATGCTAGATGGGTAGAATTCATTGAAACCTTCCCGTATGTGATCAAATACAAACAAGGTAAGGAGAATATAGTTGCTGATGCACTATCCCGAAGGTATGTCCTCTTAACTACTCTTGATGCTAAGTTGCTAGGCTTTGAGCAGATTAAAGAAATGTATGAATCTGATCCTGACTTTCAAGAAGCTTATAAATCATGTGCTAAGTATGCTTCAGGACATTATTTTAGGCATGATGGATTCTTATTCTATGACAATCGTTTATGTGTGCCTAATTGCTCTTTGAGAGATCTATTTGTCAGGGAATCCCATGGAGGAAGCTTGATGGGTCATTTTGGTATAGCAAAAACCCTTAAAGTTTTGCAGGATCACTTCTATTGGCCGCATATGAAAAGAGATGTGGAGAGAATCTGTGGAAGGTGCACAACTTGCAAGCTTGCAAAGTCTAAAGTTCAACCTCACGGTTTGTATACTCCTTTGCCTATTCCTACTCATCCTTGGAATGATATATCTATGGATTTTGTTATGGGTTTGCCTAGAACTAGGACTGGAAAGGATTCTATCTTTGTGGTTGTTGATAGATTCTCTAAAATGGCACATTTCATAGCTTGCAATAAGACTGATGATGCATTACATGTAGCTAATTTGTTCTTTAAAGAAGTGGTACGTTTGCATGGAATGCCTAGGACTATAGTTTCAGATAGAGATACTAAATTCCTTAGCTACTTTTGGAAAACATTGTGGTCTAAACTAGGAACTAAGCTATTGTTTTCTACTACTTGTCATCCACAAACTGATGGGCAGACTGAAGTAGTTAATAGAACCTTAGGTACTCTCCTGCGTGCATTCATCAAAAAGAACTTGAAATCATGGGAAGATTACTTACCTCATTGTGAATTTGCATACAATCATGCTATGCATTCTGCTTCTAAGTTTTCTCCGTTTGAAATTGTTTATGGGTTCAATCCCATCTCACCTTTGGATCTAATACCTTTACCTGAGTGTGAAAGGGTTAGTATGGATGGGAAAAAGAAAGCTGAGATGGTTCAGCAGATTCATGAGCAAGCTAAGCGCAATCTAGAAGAGAAAACTAAGCAATACGCCAAACAAGCCAACAAGGGAAGGCGTGAGATGATCTTTGAAGTTGGAGATCAAGTATGGGTTCACTTGAGGAAAGAAAGGTTTCCAAAAGAGAGGAAGTCTAAGCTAATGCCGAGGATTGATGGCCCTTTTGAAGTCACCAAGAGGATCAATGACAATGCCTACAAACTTGATCTGCAAGGTAAGTACGACATAAGTGATAGCTTCAATGTTACTGACTTGATCCCTTTTGTTGCAGATGAGCCAGATTTGAGGTCAAATCCTTTTCAAGAGGGAGGGGATGATGTGATCATGGACCAACTAGCTAATGGAGATGATGAGGATCTGGATAAGCCGACTGATGGAGATGTTCTAGTCTTGCCTAAAGGACCTATGACTCGATCAAGATCAAGGAAGCTCACGCAAGTTATTGGAGGATTGGTTAAGATGTCATGGAAGCAAGAGGAATGTCTTGGTAGAAGCTTGATCAACCAAGACACACTTATCACCATTCAAGCTACTTCACCATCAAGCTGATCATCAACTAAGCAAGCAATCTATGTGTGCTCTTTTTCCCTATCTTTGGTTTTGTCCCAATGGGTTTTCCAAAGATAGGTTTTTAACGAGGCCATAGATTTGCTTCTCAAAACCCTTAGTTGATGATCTCGATCCAACCTTATCCCGGATCAACCTTATGTTATATTATGTCTTTCATTTCATGTTTTCAAACTTGTCTTTTGTTTCTATTTCCAAGAGAGCGTGTGCTTTTACTCTCTTGATAGTTTTCGAGAAGCTTGGAGTCTGTTCCAACTTCTCTTATATAAGTGTGCTTTGAACCCCTTTATGAATATCAATTATCTTTTTATCAAAACCTTTCTTTGTTCTCTCTACTGCTTGTCCGCGAGTTGTTGAGTGTTCTTGTTGGTGTGTAGTATCCAGCAACCCAAGAGTGTCTATCTCGGTGTGTCATATCCGATCTAGTCACTTAGGAGTATCAAGGAGCCCTTCCGCAGCCTCTTGTGTCACCAATCGATCCACAACCTTGTAGAGCTTGAGTCTTTGATTCGTTCTAGCAAGGATCTATCCCATACTATCCAGAGAAGCAATCTAGGGACGTATTAATAGCACAGCTTCATCGTCGTTCCAGTCAAACCAGGATGAATCACTTTGTGAGAAGCTTGATTTGGATACATTAAGTGGTGTAGAATCACCAGGAAGTTGAATAAATCTCATAGGAGTTGGGATGAAAAAGTTATCCCACTTTCAAATCAGGTGATTCCAGTTTCCCAGTTTGGGAATAGCACAGCTTCTTCGTCGTTCCAATCAAACCAGGATGAATTACTTAGTGAGAAGCTTGATTTGGATACATAAAGTGGTGGAGAATCACCAGGAAGTTGAATAAATCACATAGGAGTTGGCGAAAATAAGTTATCCCACTTTCAAATCAGGTGATTCCAGTTTCCCAGTTTGGGAATAGCACAGCTTTTTCGTCGTTCCATTCAAACCAGGATGAATCACTTTGTGAGAAGCTTGATTTGGATACATAAAGTGATGGAGAATACCCAGGAAGTTGAATAAATCTCATAGGAGTTGGCAAGAAGAAGTTATCCCACTTTCAAATCAGGTGATTCCAGTTTCCCAGTTTGGGAATAGCACAGCTTCTTCGTCGTTCCAATCAAACCAGGGTGAATCACTTTGTAAGAAGCTTGATTTGGATACATAGAGTGGTGGAGAATCACCAGAAAGTTGAATAAATCTCATAGGAGTTGGGATGAAGAAGTTATCCCACTTTCAAATCAGGTGATTCCAGTTTCCCAGTTTGGGAATAGCACAGCTTCATCGTTGTTCCAATCAAACCAGGATGAATCACTTTGTGAGAAGCTTGATTTGGATACATAAAGTGGTGGAGAATCACCAGGAAGTTGAAAAAATCTCATAGGAGTTGGGATGAAGAAGTTATCCCAATTTCAAATCAGGTGATTCCAGTTTCCCAGTTTGGGAATAGCACAGCTTCTTAGTCGTTCCAATCAAACCAGGATGAATCACTTAGTGAGAAGCTTGATTTGGATACATAAAGTGGTGGAGAATCACCAGGAATGTGAATAAATCACATAGGAGTTGGCGAAAAGAAGTTATCCCACTTTCAAATCAGGTGATTCCAGTTTCTCAGTTTGGGAATAGCACAGCTTCATCGTCGTTCCAGTCAAACCAGGATGAATCACTTTTTGAGAAGCTTGATTTGGATACATTAAGTGGTGGAGAATCACCAGGAAGTTGAATAAATCTCATAGGAGTTGGCATGAAGAAGTTATCCCACTTTCAAATCAGGTGATTCCAGTTTCCCAGTTTGGGAATAGCACAGCTTCTTCGTCGTTCCAATCAAACCAGGATCAATCTCTTTGTAAGAAGCTTGATTTGGATACATAAAGTGGTGGGGAATCACCAGGAAGTTGAATAAAGCTCATAGGAGTTGGGATGAAGAAGTTATCCCACTTTTAAATCAAGTGATTCCAGTTTCCCAGTTTGGGAATAGCACAGCTTCATCGTCGTTCCAGTCAAACCAGGATGAATCACTTTGTGAGAAGCTTGATTTGGATACATTAAGTGGTTTAGAATCACCAGGAAGTTGAATAAATCTCATAGTAGTTGGGATGAAGAAGTTATCCCAATTTCAAATCAGGTGATTCCAGTTTCCCAGTTTGGGAATAGCACAGCTTCTTAGTCGTTCCAATCAAACCAGGATGAATCACTTAGTGAGTATGACTTTAGAGAATATGAAAGGTATTGAGAAGTCTAAGAGAGATTCAAGAGAGATTAGAGTGTTTAAGAGAAAATGTATGAGATTATCATGATGAACTAGAGAGAGAGAGACTCATAAACTCGTGTATTTCATTAATCAATCAGAGTACAAGTTATATAGTAAGGGAGAGAGACACTAGGTTAAACATTAGGGAAAGCATAAGCATGTGGATTCAAAGGGGAAGAGGAGCGTCCATTTGAAATGATCCAATGGGAGAGCCTACACGCTTTGGTATCTTGGCATCTAAGACCAAGATGCTGTTTGCTTTACAGCCTGGAACAGCTAGAGACGCGCTGGTCTTCTTCCCTCAACGGACTGATCAGGATAAGGCTGTAACAAGGTTAATCTCTCAAGTTAACTCCACTTGGGTAACTTTAGGATGATCCTCTTTCCCTAAGTGTACGGCCTCACTTGTACGGCCTTGGCTTGTACGGACATCCCTCATGTACTGATTCCTTCTTCAGAATCCTCTCATCCCTTCATGCCTTCACCTTGATGTCTCTTCTCTCCTTTTATTTAACACTCCCCCTCAAGCTTAGACTCTTGCGACACTAAGCTTGGAAAGGCCATGAGATCTTCCTCATTAAAAACCTCACCAAAGAAAACCCATTGGGACAAAACTTTGATGAGGGAAAAAGAGTGAAGAACTCATGGCTAAGGGGACTTAGCCACTTGGTGTGAGATCCAGAGTCCTAGCCTGATGTGAATGGACTCCATGGTCTTCTGTCTCGCGGCTTTGGTAAAGACATCAGCTAACTGATCCTCACTCCTTGTATAGCATGGCAAGATTACTCCCAAGACAATCATCTGCCTCACCTTGTGGCAATCAACTTCAATGTGCTTGGTTCTCTCATGGAAGACTGAGTTGGTTGCAATGTGTATAGCCGCTTGATTATCACAATGCATAGTCATTGGAGCTGCTTGCTCTATCTCCAAATGCTTCAAGATCCCTTTGATCCATACCAACTCATTGGTAAGCTTCAGCATTGCTCTATACTCAGCTTCAGCACTTGAACAAGACACCACCTTCTGCTTCTTGCTCTTCCAAGTCACCAAGTTGCCTCCAATGAATGTACAGTAGCCGGTGGTTGATCTTCTGTCTGCTCTATCTCCAGCCCAATCCGCATCACAATATCCCACTACTTCAGTACTCTTGTTGCATCCCATCCAAACTCCAAGGCTTGATGTCCCGTTCAGATACAAGAGCAGTCTCTCCACCATGCGCCAGTGATGATCCTTTGGGACTTGCATATGCTGGCTCACTTGGTTCACAGCAAAGCAAATGTCTGGTCGTGTGATGGTGAGGTAGATGAGCTTCCCTACCAGCTTCCTGTATAGCTTTGGATCATGAAAGGCCTTGCTATCTTCAATCTCCCCCTCACGTGGAATCTTGTATCCATCTTCAAGAGGCATCTTTGCTGTCTTATCTCCTTGTATACCTGCATCTTTCAAAAGATCAAGTGTGTACTTCCTTTGGGAAATGAACAATCCTTCCTTAGATCTACACAACTCAATTCCAAGGAAGTATTTCATTTCTCCTAAGTCTTTGATTTCAAACACAGATTTCAAAAACTCCTTTGTGGCTTTTATACCAGCCTTATCACTACCTGTTATGATAATGTCATCAACATATACAAGTAGACAGATGATACCTGAGGGTGTAGTGAGAGTGAAGAGAGTGTGATCCAATTCAGACTTCTTGAACCCACGCCCATTTAAGGTAGTGCTCAGCTTGTTATACCATGCTCTAGGAGATTGCTTCAACCCATAGATAGCCTTCTTGAGTCTCAATACATTTCCAGGTTTCACAAGGTGCTCTAGACCTGGTGGAGGATGCATATACACTTCATCCTCTAGCTCTCCTTGAAGAAAGGCATTCTTCACATCCATCTGCCAAAGCTCCCACTCAAGACTCACAGCAAGAGATAGTACAATTCTTATGGTATGGAGTTTGGCAACAGGGGCAAAGGTATCAATGTAGTCTTCCCCATATGTTTGAGTGTATCCTCTAGCCACCAATCTTGTCTTCTTCCTCTCAATAGTTCCATCAGGTAGATACTTGATAGTGAATATCCACTTGCTTGTTACTGCCTTTTTCCCTCTCGGCAACTCACTTTCAAACCAAGTGTCATTCTTTATCATAGCATTTGCTTCATCACCCACTGATTCTTTCCAATCTTCATGTAACATTGCTTCTTCATATGATCTTGGTACACTGCTCTCATCTAAGCTTGTAATGAATGCACAATGTTCCTTTGGGTAACTCGCAAATGAGCACACAGCCTGAGAGGGATGCTTCACAGCTTGAGCATTGTAGTACACTCTCGTGTTTACCCAGTTGGAAGCATCTCTCTTCAGCCGTGTGCTTCTCCTTAATGGGGCTTGTTCCACCTCCACCACCGTAGGCTGACCACCGTAGGCTGAACTGCTTCTCTTCTACTTCATTTGGTTCCACATGATCTTCTTGTATGGATTCTTCTCTCTTTGTATCACACCTTGACCATGACTATCTGAGTCTTGATCCTCATGATCTTCAGGCTCAGCCTCATTTCCCCCCTCATGATCATGGTGTGATGGTTCTTCAGCTTCATTCTCCTTTGATGGTTGCTGATCCTGGGACATGTTGATTCCAAGTCCTTCCAGTACACGCCTAAGACTTGTAGCTCGATCAGATGGTTGAGACAAATCTTCAAGATCTTCCCACTTTCTATCTCCATAAAAGCTCTTATCCTCCAAGAACTTCACATCTCTAGACACAAGAACTCTCCTGGCTTCTGAATCATAGCATTTGTATCCCTTTTGTGACGTTGAGTAGCCAATGAACATGGCTCTTGTGCTCTTTGCTTCTAGCTTATTCCTTAGCTCCCCGGGTACAAGTACAAAGCACACGCATCCAAAGACTCTTAAGTGATCCAGCACAGGTTTGCTTCTGTTTAAAACTTCATAAGGAGCTTGATCTTCCAGGATCTTGGTTGGTATCCTATTGATTAGATAACAAGCCGAGATCACAGCATCACTCCAGAATCTCTTAGGCACACTTGTATGAAACATCATAGACCTTGCCACCTCCATTAGGTGTCTATTCTTTCTCTCAGCTACACCGTTCTGTTGAGGAGTGTATGGACAACTTGTCTGATGTAGAATCCCATGTTGAGCTAGGTGACTCTTGAATGCATTGCCAGTATATTCTCCACCATTATCAGACCTGAAAATCTTAATCTTGGCATTATACTGGTTAGATACATAAGATTGGAAGTTTTTAAATGCATCAAGAACCCTATCCTTTGTTTTAATGAGTGTTATCCAGGTGTATTTAGATTTCTCATCTATAAATGTGACAAAGTACTTGTAATTATCTCTAGATAAGCAGGGAGCAGTCCATACATCAGAGTGAACAAGATCAAAACACTTATCATAGATAGTAGTAGATCTTTTAAAGACAGTCTTACAATGTTTTCCCAAAATACAAGCCTCACAATCATTATTTTTAAACATGACACCTGGAAACATTAAGCTTAAGGCTCTAACATGTGGATGTCCTAGCCTAGAATGCCATAATGCACCTTTACTTAAAACAGAACTCAGCAAACAACTAGAAATGGGGTTAATGTCTTCAAGTACATAAAGATCCCCCTTGGTTACTCCTTGTCCGATCAACTTATTGCTCTCAATATCCTGAAATGTCACATTGTTAGGACTAAAGATAACATTGCATTGTAGATCATTGGTACATCTTTTAACAGATAAGAGATTAGAAGTAAAATCAGGCATGTAAAATGCTTTAGAGTTCTTATCAAATAGCTTTAAGTCTCCTACACCTTTAATGGGAATTCTATCTCCATTTGCAATCATTACATGACCATGAGCAGGTTCTATGTTTTTGATCAAGCTATCATCACTAATCATGTGATGAGATGCACCAGAGTCAACAATCAATGGTTTTATGCCTCTAGCAAGATGAGTTCTAGGTGATTCATTTCTCAGTTTTAATTTCTCAATGATATCTATCAACCTATTCTCATTCCTAGGCATCATATGAGCAGTATAAGAGTAACCAAGAGTGTTTCCGAATGTACCAGACTCCTTAAGAGCTTTGATGAGGGCATCAATGTCAGATTTGCGGATCACTTCATGCTCCAAACTCTTTGCGGCCGTGTAGTGAGTTGCCATTGCCTTGCCTGCGCTTTCACCCACTTGTGCACTTGAGCCTGCTCCTGATGGACCGGCTTCACTTGCTTCAGTAGACAGGTTAGCTCTGGCTTCTCGATCCTTGTTGAACTTGGCCGGCTTGAGATGGGGATGAAGGATCCAGCACTGGCTCCTCTTGTGTCCCGGCTTCTTGCAGTGATCACAGTTGCCTCCAAACCTCCTCTCATCACCATACTTCCTCTCATCAGTCTTGTATGCTGCACGGTTAGCTTGCACTCCTTCCTCAGCCTTGTTGGCTAGAGCTAAGTCTCCCTTGCTTCCGAAGAGACCAAGAGACCCTTCCTCCTTCTGGAGCTGCGCACACACTTCCTCCATGGATGGAAGACTTGGCATCCTCAACATGTGTTTGATCACATCATTGAACGGAGGATCCAAAGTCAACAGCAATCCAAACACCTGATCCTGCTCCCTCCTCTCCATGAGTAGCTCTTGATCAGCCGTGCTTGGCCTCAATGATTCAAGCTCAGACCACAAAGATCTATACTTGCCCAAATGCTTGGTGAACTCCTCTCCATCTTGTACCAGTGTGTTGATAGCTTTCTTGATCTCATACACACGGTTCAGATTGGTAACGTTCCCAAAAGTCTTTTGGAGTACCTCCCACAGGTGTTTTGGAGTCTCACAGTAGCTGTAGGCTTCCAAGAGATGTTCTTCAAGAGATCCTTGCAGCACAGATAGCACCATCAAGTCATCTTGAATCCACTTCTTTCCATCAGCAACCGCGAGCTCTCTTCCACCTTCTTCCTCACTGGCCACTGGTGCTGGAGCTTCATCTGTGATGTGACCCCATAACCCTAGCCTCCCAATGGCTGTCTTCACAAGCCTAGACCACAACAGGTAGTTTCCCCCACCCTTGAGTGAAATCGGAACCATAATCACCTTGTTTCCTCCCATCTTGATTTGCTTGGACTTGGTTTAGAATCTCACAAGAAAGAACTTTTATCTGAAGCTGAAGAACACACGATCTCAATACCACAGCCAACCTGGCTCTGATACCATATGACTTTAGAGAATATGAAAGGTATTGAGAAGTCTAAGAGAGATTAGAGTGTTTAAGAGAAAATGTATGAGATTATCATGATGAACTAGAGAGAGAGAGACTCATAAACTCGTGTATTTCATTAATCAATCAGAGTACAAGTTATATAGTAAGGGAGAGAGACACTAGGTTAAACATTAGGGAAAGCATAAGCATGTGGAGTCAAAGGGGAAGAGGAGCGTCCATTTGAAATGATCCAATGGGAGAGCCTACACGCTTTGGTATCTTGGCATCTAAGACCAAGATGCTGTTTGCTTTACAGCCTGGAACAGCTAGAGACGCGCTGGTCTTCTTCCCTCAACGGACTGATCAGGATAAGGCTGTAACAAGGTTAATCTCTCAAGTTAACTCCACTTGGGTAACTTTAGGATGATCCTCTTTCCCTAAGTGTACGGCCTCACTTGTACGGCCTTGGCTTGTACGGACATCCCTCATGTACTGATTCCTTATTCAGAATCCTCTCATCCCTTCATGCCTTCACCTTGATGTCTCTTCTCTCCTTTTATTTAACAGTGAGAAGCTTGATATGGATACATAAAGTGGTGGAGAATCACCAGGAATGTGAATAAATCACATAGGAGTTGGCGAAAATAAGTTATCCCACTTTCAAATCAGGTGATTCTAGTTTCCCAGTTTGGGAATAGCACAGCTTTTTCGTCGTTCCATTCAAACCAGGATGAATCACTTTGTGAGAAGCTTGATTTGGATACATAAAGTGGTGGAGAATACCCAGGAAGTTGAATAAATCTCATAGGAGTTGGCAAGAAGAATTTATCCCACTTTCAAATCAGGTGTTTCCAGTTTCCCAGTTTGGGAATAGCACAGCTTCATCGTCGTTCAAATCAAACCAGGATGAATCACTTTGTGAGAAGCTTGATTTGGATACATAAAGTGGTGGAGAATCACCAGGAAGTTGAATAAATCTCATAGGAGTTGGGATGAAGAAGTTATTCCACTTTCAAATCAGGTGATTCCAGTTTCCCAGTTTGGGAATAGCACAGCTTCTTCGTCGTTCCAATCAAACCAGGATGAATAACTTTGTGAGAAGCTTGATTTGGATACATAAAGTGGTGGAGAATCACCAGGAAGTTGAATAAATCTCATAGGAGTTGGGATGAAGAAGTTATCCCAATTTCAAATCAGGTGATTCCAGTTTCCCAGTTTGGGAATAGCACAGCTTCTTAGTCGTTCCAATCAAACCAGGATGAATCACTTTGTGAGAAGCTTGATTTGGATACATAAAGTGGTGGAGAATCACCAGGAAGTTGAATAAATCTCATAGGAGTTGGGATGAAGAAGTTATTCCACTTTCAAATCAGGTGATTCCAGTTTCCCAGTTTGGGAATAGCACAGCTTCATCGTCGTTCCAGTCAAACCAGGATGAATCACTTTGTGAGAAGCTTGATTTGGATACATTAAGTGGTGTAGAATCACCAGGAAGTTGAATAAATCTCATAGGAGTTGGGATGAAGAAGTTATCCCACTTTCAAATCAGGTGATTCCAGTTTCCCAGTTTGGGAATAGCACAACTTCATCGTCGTTCCCATCAAACCAGGATGATTCACTTTGTGAGAAGCTTGATTTGGATACATAAAGTTGTGGAGAATCACCAGGAAGTTGAAAAAATCTCATAGGAGTTGGCGAAAAGAAGTTATCCCACTTTCAAATCAGGTGATTCCAGTTTCCCAGTTTGGGAATAGGACAGCTTCTCTGTCGTTCCAATCAAACCAGGATGAATCACTTTGTGAGAAGCTTGATTTGGATACATAAAGTGGTGGATAATCACCAGGAATTGAATAAATATCATAGGAGTTGGCATGAAGAAGTTATCCCACTTTCAAATCAGGTGATTCCAGTTTCCCAGTTTGGGAATTGCACAGCTTCTTCGTCGTTCCAATCAAACCAGGATGAATCACTTTGTGAGAAGCTTGATTTGAATACATAAAGTGGTGGAGAATCACCAGGATGTTGAATAAATCTCATAGGAGTTGGCGAAAAGAAGTTATCCCACTTTCAAATCAGGTGATTCCAGTTTCCCAGTTTGGGAATAGCACAGCTTCTTCGTCGTTCCAATCAAACCAGGATCAATCTCTTTGTAAGAAGCTTGATTTGGATACATAAAGTGGTGGAGAATCACCAGGAATTTGAATAAAGCTCATAGGAGTTGGGATGTGTTAAAATGAGCTGTTCAGTATATGGGAAGATGGCTTAAGGAGTTGAGGATGTGAGAATGTGAAGGCAAAGGGAAGGAAGGTTAGGGATCGACCAGGCCGTACAAGAGGCCGTACCGGCCGTACCGTCCGTACTGTCCGGGTCGATCCATAACTCGACCAAGAGGAAAGTTACCCGGGTGAAAGGGTTAAACGGCCAAAGGGGTTTTACCTTAGGAGATATGACCGTTTGGATGGATAGAGTGACCGCGGCTTATCCTGACAGTCTGGCACAAGCTGTAAAGGCAAAAGGGAACCTAGTCCAAGATGCCAAAAGCGTGTGACAGCTCCCATTGGTTTACATTTGAATTAAAGCAATCTTATCCTTGACCTCACATGCTTAGCGCTTCTGAATACCCTAATGTCTCTCTCTATATATTGTAAACTCTGTCTTGATTAATGGTTAACACGAGTTTATCATATTCTCTCTCTAGTTCATCATGTTTCTCTTCTACATTTCATAAATCATCTCATCTCACTTTAATCTTTCTCTAAATCTCTCAATACCTGTTCAACTCTCTAAAATCATATGGTATCAGAGCCAGGTTGGCTTTGGTATTGAGATTTAGAGTGTTCTTCAGCTTCAGTTCATACTCTTTCATACTTTCTTTTCGGTTCTAACAAAGCAAGATGGAGGGAAACTACAAGGTCATTACGGTTCCTGTTGCGTTGAAGGGTGGTAGTAACTACCTGTTGTGGTCAAGGCTGGTGAAGACAGCCATTGGGAGGCTAGGGCTGTGGAGTCACATCACGGATGATGCAACCAAGCCAGTGGCTAAAGACGGAGAAGGAGATGAAGGTGTGGGAGATCAAGTTGCTGCTGCCGAGAAGAAGTGGATTCAAGAAGACTTGATGGTGCTTTCAGTGCTACAAGGGTCCCTTGAAGAGCATCTCTTGGAGGCCTACAGCTACTGCGAGACTCCAAAACACCTGTGGGAGGTACTCCAGAAGACATTTGGGAACGTTACCAATCTGAACCGCGTGTATGAGATTAAGAAGGCTATCAACACACTGGTTCAAGATGGAGAAGAGTTCACCAAGCATTTGGGCAAGTATAGATCCTTGTGGTCTGAGCTTGAATCATTGAGGCCAAGCACCGCGGATCAAGAGCTACTCATGGAGAGGAGGGAGCAGGATCAGGTGTTTGGATTGCTGCTGACACTAGATCCTCCATTCAATGATGTGATCAAGCACATGTTGAGGATGCCGAGTCTTCCATCTATGGAGGAAGTGTGTGCGCAGATTCAGAAGGAAGAGGGGTCACTTGGTATGTTTGGAGGGAAAGGAGACATGGCTCTGTCCAACAAGGCTGAAGCAATCCAAGCACACAAGGCTGCTTACCGTGGAGAGGAAAGGAAGTTCAGTGGAAACTGTGACCATTGCAAGAAGCCGGGACAAAGAGGAGTCAGTGCTGGATCCTACACCCCCATTTGAAGCCGGCCAAGTTCAACAAGGAGAGAGAGGGAAGAGCTCACCTTTCTGCAGAGACAAGTGAAGCTGGCGCATCAGGAGCTGGCTCATCTGGTCTTGCGGGTGAAAGTGAAGGAAGAGCCTTAACCTCTCACCACCAAGGAGCTGTGAAGAACATGGATCATGAGGTGATCAAGAAGTCAGACATTGATGCCTTGATCAAAGCCCTTAAAGAGTCTGGTAAAGCCCTTGGTTATTCCTATACTGCTCATGTGTTGCCTAGAACTTGTGATAGCTTGCTAGGAAACTTTGATAGAATGGGAAATGAACCAGATAGATATACAACCTTTGCTGCTGATAGGATGTCTAGAAATGAATCCACATTGCTTGATCTCATTGATAAACTGAAACTGGTAAAAGAATCACCTAGGAATCATATTGCTCAAGGAATAAAACCATTGATTATTGATTCAGGTGCTTCACATCATATGATAAGTGATGATAGCCTTATAAAGAACATAGAACCGGCTCATGGACATGTAATGATTGCAAATGGTGATAGAATTCCTATTAGAGGAGTAGGAGACTTGAAACTGTTTAATAAGGATTCTAAAGCTTTGTACATGCCTGAGTTTACTTCTAATCTATTATCTGTTAAGAGGTGTACCAATGATCTTCAATGCAATGTTATTTTCAGTCCTAATGATGTGAAATTTCAGGATATTGAAAGCAGTAAGTTGATTGGGCAAGGAGTAACCAAAGGAGACCTTTATTTACTTGAAGACCTTTCTATCATTTCTAGTTCTAGTTGCTTGTTGAGTTCCGTTTTAAGTAGAGGTGCATTGTGGCATTCTAGGCTAGGACATCCACATGTTAGAGCCTTAAGCTTAATGTTACCAGGTGTCATGTTTAAAAATAATGAGTGTGAAGCTTGTATTTTGGGAAAACATTGTAAGACTGTGTTCAAGAGATCTACTACTATCTATGATAAATGCTTTGATCTTGTTCATTCTGATGTATGGACTGCTCCGTGCTTATCTAGGGACAATTACAAATACTTTGTCACATTCATAGATGAAAAATCCAAATACACCTGGATAACACTAATTAAAACAAAGGATAGGGTTCTAGATGCATTTAGAAACTTTCAATCATATGTTTCTAACCAGTATAATGCCAAGATTAAGATTTTCAGGTCTGATAATGGTGGAGAGTATGCTGGCCATGCATTCAAGAACCATCTAGCTCAACATGGGATACTTCATCAAACGAGTTGCCCTTATACACCTCAACAAAATGGAGTGGCTGAGAGAAAGAACAGACATCTTATGGAAGTGGCTAGATCAATGATGTTCCAGATGAGAGTGCCAAAGAGATTCTGGAGTGATGCTGTGATCACGGCTTGCTACCTAATCAATCGGATTCCAACCAAGATCCTGGAAGATAAAGCTCCTTATGAAGTTCTCAACAACAGCAAGCCAGTCCTAGATCACCTAAGAGTGTTTGGGTGTGTAAGCTATGTTCTTATCCCGGGAGAGATGAGAAACAAGCTGGAAGCAAAGAGTATCAAAGCTATGATGATAGGATACTCAACCACACAGAAGGGATACAAGTGCTTTGTTCCTGAGTCAAGGAGAGTTCTTGTATCAAGAGATGTCAAGTTCTTTGAAGAGAAGAGCTACTATGAAGATAAAGATTGGAAAGAGCTGGAGGATCTTTCACAACCTTCAGATAGAGCTACAAGCTTGAGACAGATACTAGAAGGTCTTGGAATTGGAATGTCCCAGGAGTCGACAGAGAATCAGTCATCTGAAAGACAAGAAGCTGAAGAACCATCTCACCTTGATCATGAGGGAGGGAATGGAATTGAGCCGGATGAGAATCAAGATTTTGCGGATCATCCTGATCAAGGTGGAGCTGAACCAAGTAATGAAGAGCTTAATGAGTTACCAGAACAAGGAGAGTGGAAGCAACTGAAGTAGAAGCACCAGAGCAAGCACCAGCTGAGGTACCATTGAGGAGAAGCACACGGCTGAAGAGAGATGCTTCCAACTGGGTAAACACGAGAGTGTACTACAATGCCCAGGCTGTGGAGCATCCTTCTCAAGCTGTGTGTTCATTTGCCTGTTATCCAAAGGAGCATTGCGCATTCATGATGAGCCTAGATGAAAGTAGTGTACCAAGATCATATGAAGAGGCAATGCTACATCAAGATTGGAAGGAATCTGTTGGAGATGAGGCAAATGCCATGATAAAGAATGACACTTGGTTTGAAAGTGAGTTGCCAAAAGGAAAGAAGGCAGTAACCAGCAAGTGGATATTCACCATTAAGTATCTACCTGATGGAACCATTGACAGAAAGAAGACAAGACTGGTGGCTAGAGGATACACTCAAACATATGGGGAAGACTACATTGATACCTTTGCCCCTGTTGCCAAGCTACATACAATAAGAATTGTATTGTCTCTTGCTGTGAACCTTGAGTGGGAGCTTTGGCAGATGGATGTGAAGAATGCATTTCTTCAGGGAGAACTAGAAGATGAAGTGTACATGCATCCACCACCGGGTCTTGAACATCTTGTGAAACCAGGGAATGTATTGAGACTCAAGAAGGCAATCTATGGGTTGAAGCAATCACCTAGAGCATGGTACAACAAGCTGAGTACTACTCTGAATGGCCGTG
Organism: Brassica rapa; assembly: GCF_000309985.2. NCBI lineage: Eukaryota > Viridiplantae > Streptophyta > Magnoliopsida > Brassicales > Brassicaceae > Brassica > Brassica rapa. Next base: position 22,988 of record NW_022610848.1, read on the forward strand.
GGTTCAAGAAGTCAGAGTTGGATCACACCCTCTTCACCCTCACTACACCTTCAGGTATCATCTGTCTACTCGTATATGTTGATGACATTATCATAACAGGTAGTGATAAGGCTGGTATAAAAGCCACAAAGGAGTTTTTGAAATCTGTGTTTGAAATCAAAGACTTAGGGGAAATGAAATACTTCCTTGGAATTGAGTTGTGTAGATCTAAGGAAGGATTGTTCATTTCCCAAAGGAAGTATACACTTGATCTTTTGAAAGATGCAGGTATACAAGGAGACAAGACAGCAAAGATGCCTCTTGAAGATGGATACAAGGTTCCACGTGAGGGGGAGGTTGAAGATAGCAAGGCCTTTCATGATCCAAAGCTGTACAGGAAGCTAGTAGGGAAGCTCATCTACCTTACAATCACACGACCAGACATATGCTTTGCGGTGAACCAAGTGAGCCAGCATATGCAAGTCCCAAAGGATCATCACTGGCGCATGGTGGAGAGACTTCTCTTGTATCTGAATGGGACGTCAAGCCTTGGAGTGTGGATGGGATGCAACAAGAGCACTGAAGTGGTGGGATACTGTGATGCGGATTGGGCTGGAGATAGAGCAGACAGGAGATCAACCACCGGCTATTGTACATTCATTGGAGGCAACTTGGTGACTTGGAAGAGTAAGAAGCAGAAGGTGGTGTCTTGTTCAAGCGCTGAAGCTGAGTATAGAGCAATGCTGAAGCTTACCAATGAGTTGGTATGGATCAAAGGAATCTTGAAGCACTTGGAGATAGAGCAGGGAACTCCAATGACTATGCATTGTGATAATCAAGCGGCTATACACATTGCGACCAACTCAGTCTTCCATGAGAGAACCAAGCACATTGAAGTTGATTGTCACAAGGTGAGGCAGATGATTGTCTTGGGAGTGATCTTGCCATGCTACACAAGGAGTGAGGATCAACTTGCGGATGTGTTCACCAAGGCCGCAAGACAAAAGACTATGGAGTCCATTCATACCAGATTGGGGCTCATAGATCTTTCCCCAAGGAGCTGATCCCCTTTGCCATGAGGTCTTCACTCTTTTTCCCTCATCAAGGTTTTGTCCCAATGGGTTTTCCTTGGTGAGGTTTTTAATGAGGAAGATCTCATGGTGGTTCCAAGCTTAACTACGTTACTAAGTTAAGCTTGAGGGGGAGTGTTAAAATGAGCTGTTCAGTATATGGGAAGATGGCTTAAGGAGTTGAGGATGTGAGAATGTGAAGGCAAAGGGAAGGAAGGTTAGGGATCGACCAGGCCGTACAAGAGGCCATACCGGCCGTACCGTCCGTACTGTCCGGGTCGATCCATAACTCGACCAAGAGGAAAGTTACCCGGGTGAAAGGGTTAAACGGCCAAAGGGGTTTTACCTTAGGAGATATGACCGTTTGGATGGATAGAGTGACCGCGGCTTATCCTGACAGTCTGGCACAGGCTGTAAAGGCAAAAGGAACCTAGTCCAAGATGCCAAAAGCGTGTGACAGCTCCCATTGGTTTACATTTGAATTAAAGCAACCTTATCCTTGACCTCACATGCTTAGCGCTTCTGAATACCCTAATGTCTCTCTCTATATATTGTAAACTCTGTCTTGATTAATGATTAACACGAGTTCATCATATTCTCTCTCTAGTTCATCATGTTTCTCTTCTACATTTCATAAATCATCTCATCTCACTTTAATCTTTCTCTAAATCTCTCAATACCTGTTCAACTCTCTAAAATCATAGGATGAAGAAGTTATCCCACTTTAAATCAGCAGTTTCCCAGTTCACAACTTCGTTCCAGTCAAACCAGGATGAATCACTTTGTGAGAAGCTTGATTTGGATACATAAAGTGGTGGAGAATCACCAGGAAGTTGAATAAATCTCATAGGAGTTGGGATGAAGAAGTTATCCCACTTTCAAATCAGGTGATTCCAGTTTCCCAGTTTGGGAATAGCACAGCTTCTTCGTCGTTCCAATCAAACCAGGATGAATCACTTTGTGAGAAGCTTGATTTGGATACATAAAGTGGTGGAGAATCACCAGGAAGTTGAATAAATCTCATAGGAGTTGGGATAAAGAAGTTATCCCACTTTCAAATCAGGTGATTCCAGTTTCCCAGTTTGGGAATAGCACAGCTTCTTCGTCGTTCCAATCAAACCAGGATGAATCACTTTGTGAGAAGCTTGATTTGGATACATAAAGTGGTGGAGAATCACCAGGAAGTTGAATAAATCTCATAGGAGTTGGCAAGAAGAAGTTATCCCACTTTCAAATCAGGTGATTCCAGTTTCCCAGTTTGGGAATAGCACAGCTTCTTCGTTGTTCCAATCAAACCAGGATGAATCACTTTGTGAGAAGCTTGATTTGGATACATAAAGTGGTGGAGAATCACCAGGAAGTTGAATAAATCTCATAGGAGTTGGGATGAAGAAGTTATCCCACTTTCAAATCAGGTGATTCCAGTTTCCCAGTTTGGGAATAGCACAGCTTCTCGTCGTTCCAATCAAACCAGGATGAATCACTTTGTGAGAAGCTTGATTTGGATACATAAAGTGGTGGAGAATCACCAGGAAGTTGAATAAATCTCATAGGAGTTGGGATGAAGAAGTTATCCCACTTTCAAATCAGGTGATTCCAGTTTCCCAGTTTGGGAATAGCACAGCTTCTTCGTCGTTCCAATCAAACCAGGATGAATCACTTTGTGAGAAGCTTGATTTGGATACATAAAGTGGTGGAGAATCACCAGGAAGTTGAATAAATCTCATAGGAGTTGGCGAAAAGAAGTTATCCCACTTTCAAATCAGGTGATTCCAGTTTCCCAGTTTGGGAATAGCACAGCTTCTTCGTCGTTCCAATCAAACCAGGATGAATCACTTTGTGAGAAGCTTGATTTGGATACATAAAGTGGTGGAGAATCACCAGGAAGTTGAATAAATCTCATAGGAGTTGGGATGAAGAAGTTATCCCACTTTCAAATCAGGTGATTCCAGTTTCCCAGTTTGGGAATAGCACAGCTTCATCGTCGTTCAATCAAACCAGGATGAATCACTTTGTGAGAAGCTTGATTTGGATACATAAAGTGGTGGAGAATCACCAGGAAGTTGAATAAATCTCATAGGAGTTGGGATGAAGAAGTTATCCCACTTTCAAATCAGGTGATTCCAGTTTCCCAGTTTGGGAATAGCACAGCTTCTTCGTCGTTCCAATCAAACCAGGATGAATCACTTTGTGAGAAGCTTGATTTGGATACATAAAGTGGTGGAGAATCACCAGGAAGTTGAATAAATCTCATAGGAGTTGGGATGAAGAAGTTATCCCACTTTCAAATCAGGTGATTCCAGTTTCCCAGTTTGGGAATAGCACAGCTTCTTCGTCGTTCCAATCAAACCAGGATGAATCACTTTGTGAGAAGCTTGATTTGGATACATAAAGTGGTGGAGAATCACCAGGAAGTTGAATAAATCTCATAGGAGTTGGGATGAAGAAGTTATCCCACTTTCAAATCAGGTGATTCCAGTTTCCCAGTTTGGGAATAGCACAGCTTCATCGTCGTTCCAATCAAACCAGGATGAATCACTTTGTGAGAAGCTTGATTTGGATACATAAAGTGGTGGAGAATCACCAGGAAGTTGAATAAATCTCATAGGAGTTGGGATGAAGAAGTTATCCCACTTTCAAATCAGGTGATTCCAGTTTCCCAGTTTGGGAATAGCACAGCTTCATCGTCGTTCCAATCAAACCAGGATGAATCACTTTGTGAGAAGCTTGATTTGGATACATAAAGTGGTGGAGAATCACCAGGAAGTTGAATAAATCTCATAGGAGTTGGCGAGAAGAAGTTATCCCACTTTCAAATCAGGTGATTCCAGTTTCCCAGTTTGGGAATAGGACAGCTTCTTCGTCGTTCCAATCAAACCAGGATGAATCACTTTGTGAGAAGCTTGATTTGGATACATAAAGTGGTGGAGAATCACCAGGAAGTTGAATAAATCTCATAGGAGTTGGCATGAAGAAGTTATCCCACTTTCAAATCAGGTGATTCCAGTTTCCCAGTTTGGGAATAGCACAGCTTCTTCGTCGTTCCAATCAAACCAGGATGAATCACTTTGTGAGAAGCTTGATTTGGATACATAAAGTGGTGGAGAATCACCAGGAAGTTGAATAAATCTCATAGGAGTTGGGATGAAGAAGTTATCCCACTTTCAAATCAGGTGATTCCAGTTTCCCAGTTTGGGAATAGCACAGCTTCTTCGTCGTTCCAATCAAACCAGGATGAATCACTTTGTGAGAAGCTTGATTTGGATACATAAAGTGGTGAAGAATCACCAGGAAGTTGAATAAATCTCATAGGAGTTGGCATGAAGAAGTTATCCCACTTTCAAATAAGGTGATTCCAGTTTCCCAGTTTGGGAATAGCACAGCATCATCATCGTTCCAATCAAACCAGGATGAATCACTTTGTAAGAAGCTTGATTTGGATACATAAAGTGGTGGAGAATCACCAGGAAGTTGAATAAATCTCATAGGAGTTGGCATGAAGAAGTTATCCCACTTTCAAATCAGGTGATTCCAGTTTCCCAGTTTGGGAATAGCACAGCTTCTTCATCGTTCCATCAAACCAGGATGAATCACTTTGTAAGAAGCTTGATTTGGATACATAAAGTGGTGGAGAATCACCAGGAAGTTGAATAAATCTCATAGGAGTTGGGAAAAGAAGTTATCCCACTTTCAAATCAGGTGATTCCAGTTTCCCAGTTTGGGAATAGGACAGCTTCTCGTCGTTCCAATCAAACCAGGATGAATCACTTTGTGAGAAGCTTGATTGGGATACATAAAGTGGTGGAGAATCACCAGGAAGTTGAATAAATCTCATAGGAGTTGGCATGAAGAAGTTATCCCACTTTCAAATCAGGTGATTCCAGTTTCCCAGTTTGGGAATAGCACAGCTTCTTCGTCGTTCCAATCAAACCAGGATGAATCACTTTGTGAGAAGCTTGATTTGAATACATAAAGTGGTGTAGAATCACCAGGAAGTTGAATAAATCTCATAGGAGTTGGGATGAAGAAGTTATCCCACTTTCAAATCAGGTGATTCCAGTTTCCCAGTTTGGGAATAGCACAGCTTCTCTGTCGTTCCAATCAAACCAGGATGAATCACTTTGTGAGAAGCTTGATTTGGATACATAAAGTGGTGGAGAATCACCAGGAAGTTGAATAAATCTCATAGGAGTTGGGATGAAGAAGTTATCCCACTTTTAAATCAGGTGATTCCAGTTTCCCAGTTTGGGAATAGCACAGCTTCATCGTCGTTCCAATCAAACCAGGATGAATCACTTTGTGAGAAGCTTGATTTGGATACATAAAGTGGTGGAGAATCACCAGGAAGTTGAATAAATCTCATAGGAGTTGGGATGAAGAAGTTATCCCACTTTCAAATCAGGTGATTCCAGTTTCCCAGTTTGGGAATAGCACAGCTTCTTCGTCGTTCCAATCAAACCAGGATGAATCACTTTGTGAGAAGCTTGATTTGGATACATAAAGTGGTGGAGAATCACCAGGAAGTTGAATAAATCACATAGGAGTTGGCGAAAAGAAGTTATCCCACTTTCAAATCAGGTGATTCCAGTTTCCCAGTTTGGGAATAGCACAGCTTCTTCGTCGTTCCAATCAAACCAGGATGAATCACTTTGTGAGAAGCTTGATTTGGATACATAAAGTGGTGGAGAATCACCAGGAAGTTGAATAAATCTCATAGGAGTTGGCATGAAGATGTTATCCCACTTTCAAATCAGGTGATTCCAGTTTCCCAGTTTGGGAATAGCACAGCTTCTTCGTCGTTCCAATCAAACCAGGATGAATCACTTTGTGAGAAGCTTGATTTGGATACATAAAGTGGTGGAGAATCACCAGGAAGTTGAATAAATCTCATAGGAGTTGGGATGAAGAAGTTATCCCACTTTCAAATCAGGTGATTCCAGTTTCCCAGTTTGGGAATAGCACAGCTTCATCGTTGTTCCAATCAAACCAGGATGAATCACTTTGTGAGAAGCTTGATTTGGATACATAAAGTGGTGGAGAATCACCAGGAAGTTGAATAAATCTCATAGGAGTTGGCGAAAAGAAGTTATCCCACTTTCAAATCAGGTGATTCCAGTTTCCCAGTTTGGGAATAGCACAGCTTCATCGTCGTTCCAGTCAAACCAGGATGAATCACTTTGTGAGAAGCTTGATTTGGATACATTAAGTGGTGTAGAATCACCAGGAAGTTGAATAAATCTCATAGGAGTTGGGATGAAGAAGTTATCCCACTTTCAAATCAGGTGATTCCAGTTTCCCAGTTTGGGAATAGCACAGCTTCTTCGTCGTTCCAATCAAACCAGGATGAATCACTTTGTGAGAAGCTTGATTTGGATACATAAAGTGGTGGAGAATCACCAGGAAGTTGAATAAATCTCATAGGAGTTGGCGAAAAGAAGTTATCCCACTTTCAAATCAGGTGATTCCAGTTTCCCAGTTTGGGAATAGCACAGCATCTTCGTCGTTCCAATCAAACCAGGATGAATCACTTTGTGAGAAGCTTGATTTGGATACATAAAGTGGTGGAGAATCACCAGGAAGTTGAATAAAACTCATAGGAGTTGGGATGAAGAATTTATCCCACTTTCAAATCAGGTGATTCCAGTTTCCCAGTTTGGGAATAGCACAGCTTCATCGTCGTTCCAATCAAACCAGGATGAATCACTTTGTGAGAAGCTTGATTTGGATACATAAAGTGGTGAGAATCACCAGGAAGTTGAATAAATCTCATAGGAGTTGGGGATGAGAAGTTATCCCACTTTCAAATCAGGTGATTCCAGTTTCCCAGTTTGGGAATAGCACAGCTTCTTCGTCGTTCCAATCAAACCAGGATGAATCACTTTGTGAGAAGCTTGATTTGGATACATAAAGTGGTGGAGAATCACCAGGAAGTTGAATAAATCTCATAGGAGTTGGGAGAAGAAGTTATCCCACTTTCAAATCAGGTGATTCCAGTTTCCCAGTTTGGGAATAGCACAGCTTCTTCGTCGTTCCAATCAAACCAGGATGAATCACTTTGTGAGAAGCTTGATTTGGATACATAAAGTGGTGGAGAATCACCAGGAAGTTGAATAAATCTCATAGGAGTTGGCATGAAGAAGTTATCCCACTTTCAAATCAGGTGATTCCAGTTTCCCAGTTTGGGAATAGCACAGCTTCATCGTCGTTCAAATCAAACCAGGATGAATCACTTTGTGAGAAGCTTGATTTGGATACATAAAGTGGTGGAGAATCACCAGGAAGTTGAATAAATCACATAGGAGTTGGCATGAAGAAGTTATCCCACTTTCAAATCAGGTGATTCCAGTTTCCCAGTTTGGGAATAGCACAGCTTCATCGTCGTTCCAATCAAACCAGGATGAATCACTTTGTGAGAAGCTTGATTTGGATACATAAAGTGGTGGAGAATCACCAGGAAGTTGAATAAATCTCATAGGAGTTGGGATGAAGAAGTTATCCCACTTTCAAATCAGGTGATTCCAGTTTCCCAGTTTGGGAATAGCACAGCTTCATCGTCGTTCCAATCAAACCAGGATGAATCACTTTGTGAGAAGCTTGATTTGGATACATAAAGTGGTGGAGAATCACCAGGAAGTTGAATAAATCTCATAGGAGTTGGGATGAAGAAGTTATCCCACTTTCAAATCAGGTGATTCCAGTTTCCCAGTTTGGGAATAGCACAGCTTCATCGTCGTTCCAATCAAACCAGGATGAATCACTTTGTGAGAAGCTTGATTTGGATACATAAAGTGGTGGAGAATCACCAGGAAGTTGAATAAATCTCATAGGAGTTGGGATGAAGAAGTTATCCCACTTTCAAATCAGGTGATTCCAGTTTCCCAGTTTGGGAATAGCACAGCTTCATCGTCGTTCCCATCAAACCAGGATGATTCACTTTGTGAGAAGCTTGATTTGGATACATAAAGTGGTGGAGAATCACCAGGAAGTTGAATAAATCTCATAGGAGTTGGCGAAAAGAAGTTATCCCACTTTCAAATCAGGTGATTCCAGTTTCCCAGTTTGGGAATCATCGTCGTTCAAATCAAACCAGGATGAATCACTATGTGAGAAGCTTTATTTGGATACATAAAGTGGTGGAGAATCACCAGGAAGTTGAATAAATCTCATAGGAGTTGGCAAAAAGAAGTTATCCCACTTTCAAATCAGGTGATTCCAGTTTCCCAGTTTGGGAATAGCACAGCTTCATCGTCGTACAAATCAAACCAGGATGAATCACTTTGTGAGAAGCTTTATTTGGATACATAAAGTGGTGGAGAATCACCAGGAAGTTGAATAAATCTCATAGGAGTTGGCATGAAGAAGTTATCCCACTTTCAAATCAGGTGATTCCAGTTTCCCAGTTTGGGAATAGCACAGCTTCATCGTCGTTCCAATCAAACCAGGATGAATCACTTTGTGAGAAGCTTGATTTGGATACATAAATTGGTGGAGAATCCCCAAGAAGTTGAATAAATCTCATAGGAGTTGGGATGAAGAAGTTATCCAACTTTCAAATCAGGTGATTCCAGTTTCCCAGTTTGGGTATACCACAGCTTCATCGTCGTTCCAATTAAACCAGGATGAATCACTTTGTGAGAATCTTGATTTGGATACATTTAGTGGTGAAGAATCACCAGGAAGTTGAATAAATCTCATAGGAGTTGGGATGAAGAAGTTATCCCACTTTAAGGTGATTCTAGTTTCCCAGTTTGGGAATAGCACAACTTCATCGTCGTTCCAATCAAACCAGGATGAATCATTTTGTGAGAAAATTGATTTGGATACATAAAGTGGTGTAGAATCACCAGGAAGTTGAATAAATCTCATAGGAGTTGGGATGAAGAAGTTATCCCACTTTCAAATCAGGTGATTCCAGTTTCCCAGTTTGGGAATAGCACAGCTTCATCGTCGTTCCCATCAAACCAGGATGATTCACTTTGTGAGAAGCTTGATTTGGATACATAAAGTTGTGGAGAATCACCAGGAAGTTGAATAAATCTCATAGGAGTTGGCGAAAAGAAGTTATCCCACTTTCAAATCAGGTGATTCCAGTTTCCCAGTTTGGGAATAGGACAGCTTCTCTGTCGTTCAAATCAAACCAGGATGAATCACTTTGTGAGAAGCTTGATTTGGATACATAAAGTGGTGGAGAATCACCAGGAAGTTGAATAAATCTCATAGGAGTTGGCATGAAGAAGTTATCCCACTTTCAAATCAGGTGATTCCAGTTTCCCAGTTTGGGAATAGCACAGCTTCGTCGTTCCAATCAAACCAGGATGAATCACTTTGTGAGAAGCTTGATTTGATACATAAAGTGGTGGAGAATCACCAGGAAGTTGAATAAATCTCATAGGAGTTGGGATGAAGAAGTTATCCCACTTTCAAATCAGGTGATTCCAGTTTCCCAGTTTGGGAATAGCACAGCTTCATCGTCGTTCCAATCAAACCAGGATGAATCACTTTGTGAGAAGCTTGATTTGGATACATAAAGTGGTGGAGAATCACCAGGAAGTTGAATAAATCTCATAGGAGTTGGCGAAAAGAAGTTATCCCACTTTCAAATCAGGTGATTCCAGTTTCCCAGTTTGGGAATAGCACAGCTTCATCGTCGTTCCAATCAAACCAGGATGAATCACTTTGTGAGAAGCTTGATTTGGATACATAAAGTGGTGGAGAATCACCAGGAAGTTGAATAAATCTCATAGGAGTTGGCGATGAAGAAGTTATCCCACTTTCAAATCAGGTGATTCCAGTTTCCCAGTTTGGGAATAGCACAGCTTCATCGTCGTTCAATCAAACCAGGATGAATCACTTTGTGAGAAGCTTGATTTGGATACATAAAGTGGTGGAGAATCACCAGGAAGTTGAATAAATCTCATAGGAGTTGGCGAAGAAGTTATCCCACTTTCAAATCAGGGGATTCCAGTTTCCCAGTTTGGGAATAGCACAGCTTCATCGTCGTTCTAATCAAACCAGGATGAATCACTTTGTGAGAAGCTTGATTTGGATACATAAAGTGGTGGAGAATCACCAGGAAGTTGAATAAATCTCATAGGAGTTGGGATGAAGAAGTTATCCCACTTTCAAATCAGGTGATTCCAGTTTCCCAGTTTGGGAATAGCACAGCTTCATCGTCGTTCCCATCAAACCAGGATGAATCACTTTGTGAGAAGCTTGATTTGGATACATAAAGTGGTGGAGAATCACCAGGAAGTTGAATAAATCTCATAGGAGTTGGGATGAAGAAGTTATCCCACTTTCAAATCAGGTGATTCCAGTTTCCCAGTTTGGGAATAGCACAGCTTCATCGTCGTTCCAATCAAACCAGGATGAATCACTTTGTGAGAAGCTTGATTTGGATACATAAAGTGGTGGAGAATCACCAGGAAGTTGAATAAATCTCATAGGAGTTGGGATGAAGAAGTTATCCCACATTCAAATCAGGTGATTCCAGTTTCCCAGTTTGGGAATAGCACAGCTTCATCGTCGTTCCAATCAAACCTGGATGAATCACTTTGTGAGAAGCTTGATTTGGATACATAAAGTGTGGAGAATCACCAGGAAGTTGAATAAATCTAATAGGAGTTGGTGAAACGAAGTTATCCCACTTTCACATCAGGTGATTCCAGTTTCTTAGTTTGGGAATAGGACAGCTTTTTCGTCGTTCAAATGAAACCAGGATGAATCACTTTGTGAGAAGCTTGATTTGGATACATAAAGTGGTGGAGAATCACCAGGAAGTTGAATAAATCTCATAGGAGTTGGCATGAAGAAGTTATCCCACTTTCAAATCAGGTGATTCCAGTTTCCCAGTTTGGGAATAGCACAGCTTCATCGTCGTTCAAATCAAACCAGGATGAATCACTTTGTGAGAAGCTTGATTTGGATACATAAAGTGGTGGAGAATCACCAGGAAGTTGAATAAATCTCATAGGAGTTGGCAAAAAAGATTATCCCACTTTCAAATCAGGTGATTCCAGTTTCCCAGTTTGGAATAGCAGCCACGCTCGTCGTTCAAATCAAACCAGGATGAATCACTTTGTGAGAAGCTTGATTTGGATACATAAAGTGGTGGAGAATCACCAGGAAGTTGAATAAATCTCATAGGAGTTGGGATGAAGAAGTTATCCCACTTTCAAATCAGGTGATTCCAGTTTCCCAGTTTGGGAATAGCACAGCTTCATCGTCGTTCCAATCAAACCAGGATGAATCACTTTGTGAGAAGCTTGATTTGGATACATAAAGTGGTGGAGAATCACCAGGAAGTTGAATAAATCTCATAGGAGTTGGGATGAAGAAGTTATCCCACTTTCAAATCAGGTGATTCCAGTTTCCCAGTTTGGGAATAGCACAGCTTCATCATCGTTCCAATCAAACCAGGATGAATCACTTTGTGAGAAGCTTGATTTGGATACATAAAGTGGTGGAGAATCACCAGGAAGTTGAATAAATCTCATAGGAGTTGGGATGAAGAAGTTATCCCACTTTCAAATAAGGTGATTCCAGTTTCCCAGTTTGGGAATAGCACAGCTTCATCGTCGTTCCATCAAACCAGGATGAATCACTTTGTGAGAAGCTTGATTTGGATACATAAAGTGGTGGAGAATCACCAGGAAGTTGAATAAATCTCATAGGAGTTGGCGAAAGAAGTTATCCCACTTTCAAATCAGGTGATTCCAGTTTCCCAGTTTGGGAATAGCACAGCTTCTCGTCGTTCCAATCAAACCAGGATGAATCACTTTGTGAGAAGCTTGATTTGGATACATAAAGTGGTGGAGAATCACCAGGAAGTTGAATAAATCTCATAGGAGTTGGCATGAAGAAGTTATCCCACTTTCAAATCAGGTGATTCCAGTTTCCCAGTTTGGGAATAGCACAGCTTCTTCGTCGTTCCAATCAAACCAGGATGAATCACTTTGAGAAGCTTGATTGGATACATAAAGTGGTGGAGAATCACCAGGAAGTTGAATAAATCTCATAGGAGTTGGCATGAAGAGTTATCCCACTTTCAAATCAGGTGATTCCAGTTTCCCAGTTTGGGAATAGCACAGCTTCATCGTCGTTCCAATAAAACCAGGATGAATCACTTTGTGAGAAGCTTGATTTGGATACATAAAGTGGTGGAGAATCACCAGGAAGTTGAATAAATCTCATAGGAGTTCGGATGAAGAAGTTATCCCACTTTCAAATAAGGTGATTCCAGTTTCCCAGTTTGGGAATAGCACAGCTTCATCGTCGTTCCAATCAAACCAGGATGAATCACTTTGTGAGAAGCTTGATTTGGATACATAAAGTGGTGTAGAATCACCAGGAAGTTGAATAAATCTCATAGGAGTTGGGATGAGAAGTTATCCCACTTCAAATCAGGTGATTCCAGTTTCCCAGTTTGGGAATAGCACAGCTTCATCGTCGTTCCCATCAAACCAGGATGAATCACTTTGTGAGAAGCTTGATTTGGATACATAAAGTGGTGGAGAATCACCAGGAAGTTGAATAAATCTCATAGGAGTTGGCGAAAGAAGTTATCCCACTTTCAAATCAGGTGATTCCAGTTCCCAGTTTGGGAATAGCACAGCTTCTCGTCGTTCAAATCAAACCAGGATGAATCACTTGTGAGAAGCTTGATTTGGATACCTAAAGTGGTGGCGAATCACCAGGAAGTTGAATAAATCTCATAGGAGTTGGCCTGAAGAAGTTATCCCACTTTTCCAATCAGGTGATTCCAGTTTCCCAGTTTGGGAATAGCACAGCTTCCTCGTCGTTC
>NW_022610849.1:0-47714 GCF_000309985.2 Brassica rapa
CACACAGGACGTCTGTGGCTGTCCATCAGTACACATATCAGCACGTTGGTCCTTGGACTCAGCACGTTGACCCTTCCTGTGAACTGTTCGGGTGATTTTGGCCCACGTGGGCTGTCTGGTCAGTACACACAGGACGTCCGTGGGTGTCCCGCCAGCACACACAGGACATCTGTGGCTGTCCGTGTGTGTCTGTGTGTGGTCGTTCTGTGTCCGTCAGCACACATAGGACGTCGTGGCTGTCCATCAGTACACATATCAGCACGTTGGTCCTTGGACTCAGCACGCTGGCCCTTCCCGTGGACTGTTTGGGTAATTTAGGCCCACGTGGGCTGTCTGTTCAGTACACACAGGACATCCGTGGGTGTCCGCCAGCGCACACAGCACGTCTGTGGCTGTCCGTGGCTGTCCGTCAGCACACATAGGATGTAAGTGGCTGTCCGTGTGTGTCTGTGGGTGTCCGCCAGCACACACAGGACGTTCGTAGCTGTCAGTGTCTGTCCGTCAGCACACACAGGACCCGTGTGTTTCCGTCAGCACACACAGGACGTCCGTGTATGTCCATCAGTACATATATGAGCACGCTGGTCCTTGGACTCAGCACGCTGGCCCTTCCCGTGGACTGTTTGAGTGATTTTGGCCCACGTGGGCTGTCTGTTCAGTACACACAGGACGTCTGTGGGTGTCTGTCATCACACACAGGACTTCCGTGTGTGTCCGTCAGCACACACAGGACGTCCGTGACTGTCCGTGTGTGTCCGTGTGTGTCCGTCAGCACACACATAACGTCTGTGGCTGTCCATCAGTACACATATCAGCACATTGGTCCTTGGACTCAGCACGTTGACCCTTCCCGTGGACTGTTCGGGTGATTTTGGCCCTTGTGGGCTGTCTGTTCAGTACACACAGGACGTCCGTGGGTGTCCGCCAGCACACACAGGACGTCTGTGGCTGTCCGTGGCTGTCCATCAGTATACATATCAGCACGTTGGTCCTTGGACTTAGCACGCTGGCCCATCTCGTGGACTGTTTGGGTGATTTTGGCCCACATGGGCTGTCTGTTCAGTACACAGAGGACATCCGTGGGTGTCCGCCAGCACACACATGACGTCCGTGGCTGTCCATGGCTGTCCGTCAGCACACACAGGACGTTCGTGGCTGTTCGTGTGTGTCCGTGTGTGTCCGTGTCTGTCCGTCAGAACACACAGGACGTCCGTGGCTGTCCATCAGTACACATATCAGCACGTTGGTCCCTGGACTCAGCACGCTGGCCCTTCCCGTGGACTGTTTGGGTGATTTTGGCCCACGTGGGCTGTATGTTCAGTACGTACAGAAAGTCCGCGGGTGTCTGCCAGCACACACATGACGTCTGTGGCTGTCCATCAGCACACACAGGACGTCTGTGGCTGTCCGCGTGTGTCCGTGTGTGTCTGTGGTTGTTCGCCAGCATACACAAGATGTTCGTGGCTGTTCGTGGCTGTCTATCAGCACACACAGGACGTCCGTGTGTGTCCTTCAGCACACACAGGATGTCCGTGGCTGTCCGTCAGCACACAAAAGACGTCTGTGACTGTCTGTGTGTGTCCGTCAGCACACACAGGACGTCCGTGGGGGTCCGTCAGCACACACAGGACGTCTGTGTGTGTGTCAACACACACAGGACGTCCGTGGCTGTCCATGTGTGTCTGTGTGTGTCCGTCAGCACACACAGGACGTCCGTGGCTGTCAATCAGTACACATATCAGCACGTTGGTCCTTGGACTCAGCACCCTGGCCCTTCTCGTGGACTGTTTGGGTGATTTTGGCCCACGTGGGCTGTCTGTTCAGTACACACAGGACGTCCGTGGGTGTCCGCCAGCACACATAGGACGTCTATGGATGTCCGTGGCTGTCCTACAGCACACACTGGACGTCCGTGGCTGTCCGTGTGTGTCCGTGTCTGTCCGTCAGCACACACAGGACGTCCGTGGCTGTCCATCAGTACACATATCAGCACGTTGGTCCTTGGACTCAGCACGCTGACCCTTCATGTGGACTGTTCGTGTCATGTCCCCGATCCTGGATAGGATCATCCGGACAGACTTTATTGCGAGGAGACGCACCAGTCAGGTCACATGACCTAAAGACAAGCGTGTCATGGTCCAAAACGTGGTTAAGGGAATCAGGTAGCTGGAACTTAACCAAAATAAGGCAGATGCAAGCTCAAAGGAGCTGGACAAGCGAGCTGGTAGCTGGACGAGATCCAGGTGAAGGTCGATGAAGTGGGTGATCAGAATGGATCATGGGAGAACTAAGTATAGGTCTGGAAATAGACCAAGGGACTTAGAAGAATTGAAGAAGATAAAGGAAGCAAGCTGGACACAGTGTATAACAGCTGGGCGATGCAGTAAGCAAGCTCGACCAGCTAGGTGAAGTGTAGTGCAGCTCAATGTAGCTCACTGAAGTGTAGGTCAGCTCCCTGAGCTGGATGGTCTAGCTCACTCAGCTGGGTCAGCTGGGGATCAGCTCAACTCAGCTGGACTGAGTGTTCAAGTCATGGGCAGTTGGGCCGGGTGTGGATAGTGGCGGGGCCATGTGGGCGACCCGTGTGTACCGATGGGCTGATTGGCTCTTGGGATTGAGCCAGGAGCTTGGGCAATCCGTGTGGGCTTGTTTTTGGACATGTCTGGTAACTGCCTGAGGCGAAAGGGTGTGATCTGGACCATTGATTAAATCAATGGCCAGAAATGATATCGAAAGGGTGCAACCTTTGGAAAGGTAACTGCCCCTTTTTCTATAAAAGGCAGGCAAGTCCGTGCCTTTGCAGGCACGCCAGGGCTTCCTCCTACACCGTGAAACACAAAGAAAACACAGATAAAAGACAGGGAGTTGGTCGGATTCCCAATCCAAGACCCATGGTGGTGTGAAGGCCATAAAGAGGCAGTTTTGGGAGAGATCAAGGGGGAAGTTATGAACGACTTTCTGGTGGCTTTTGATCCGTGAGGTTATCACCCAAAGCATCCTCCAGGGCCTGAGAACACACGCAAATGGTGAGGAAAGAAGGTAGATGACCGGAATTCATTCCCAAAGGCCAAGACAGCCTTAAGGGCAGATGTGTGTAGAAAGGCAGTTTCATGGAAGTGCAAGGGGAGTTATGAACGACCCTGTGGTAGGTTTTCACCACTGATGAACACGTCCTAGGCTTCCTCTGCATCTTGGGAACACACGCAAATACCCAGGAGAGAAGGGAGAAGGCCGGACTTCACTCACAAAGGCATGAATAGCCTTGAAGGTGGATGCAGTGTAGAAACTGGTTTCATGGAAGTTCCATGGAAGGGATCAGGGGCGCGACCCATGAATGGATCTTATCAATACAGGAGTTATGTGATAAGGGTTGATAGAGGCGTTCACTGGAGGAGCATGGCCGAACATAATAAGGAAAGGCACATGATCTAATCAGATCATGTATAAGGTAACCGGTTTTATGATTACCTTTGAATTACAATTCTGTTGACTGTGGAATTGATCATGGCCAAGTATGGCACGTCCTTGAGGACTATATATATTAGGAATGTTTATGGTGTAGTCTGTTGGATCAGGCCTGATGGCACTGAACCAAGGCCTTGGCCGGTTCAGGAATGGTGCCCATGGGCCTTGGCCGGGCTGTTCATGATCAGGATCTATATGGCCTGGGTCGATTCTTTGGAATCTGATTATGGGAATCTCTTAGTTATGAATTATCATGAGTTTTCATGTATTTTAATCAATTTTTAGGAATTGATTTGATGATGTCCAGTTTTGGCCGGTTTGGCTGATTTTGGCCGAGATCTATAGGATCGAGGCCGGTTCTGAAAATTCTGATTATGGCATTCTCTTAGTTGGGAATTATCATGAATTATCATGAATTTTAATTAGTTTTTGGAGCATACTTGGAAGAGGTCATTTTTGTACCTGAGAGCATATTGATGCTTATCTGATGGAGTTGTGTTGGGTTTGGTCATGTGTGAACCATTAATCCGACTCATGGAGGAGGCACATGGGGGTCCTGGTATTAGAGGAACCATGTGGATTGCAAGGTCCAATATGTTTGGAACCAGCAGGAAGCCATGAATAAGAGTATAGCTAGTACTTGATGGCGTGGACCATAAGTACTGAGCTTGGGTGTTATTATTCAAGGAAGGCCGTGTGTGATCTGATCATGGGTAAGGATGGACGACCTGATCCATAGATGATGGATCAAGTTGTCTGATCTGATTGATCAAAGGATGCACCGGTGGTAAGAGGAGGACTGATCGGCTTCGTTGGGACATGGTTCCATGGCCAGTTAGGTACGTGTGAAGACTCATCAGTTCTGGGTCATGTGGGGTGGTTGGTTGATTGACTCAGGATCTGATGGGCGTTGTTAGTCCATGAGCTGGACTTGGTATCATAAGTTGATAAGGCAAAAGGATGTGGGACAGTGCATGAGCAGGTAAGGGCCAGATGCATGTCCTTAGCTGTTTGAAGACTTCTCAAAGGTTACTTATGTCTGTGGGGATGGTTGGCTGAATGACTAAGTACCTAAGGGAGTTGTTTTGTGTGTGTAACGGAGCTGGACGCAGTATATGGCAGCTGGCCATAGCTCGGTCCTAGCTCAGTTCGAGTGTGACAGCTCGATCAGCTGGTATATGAGTTAATTCAGCTAGAGTAGCTGGGCCGATGAGCTAACAAGCTCCGTGGATGTGGCAAAGGTATGATCTAGCAATGTTGCATAGATCTAGATAGAATGGTTAGGGAAAACGGAACCTCAGATTTGTATGACTTGGTTCGTGTTCAGAATCAACCTTGGAGCTAGCTGGTAGTTGAGTATACTAACCATTAGCTGAGGTGATTCGACCGGACAAGTATTAGATTGGATTTAGTCCAATGGATGATAGATGTTATTCCGCTGTGCATAACTTGAAATGATCTAAGCTAGGGAATGACTAAGGTAGTCTTGAGCTAAGATCTGAGTTAGCCCTCGCCTATGGGCGATGTTTTTAATAAAGGGTGAAATTTTTAGTGGTTCGGTCAGTGTATGGACCGAGCGACGTGAGGCATCGACTGCGGCCTAGTCGGCCGGGATCGGGTCTTTCAGTTCGGGTGATTTTAGCCCACGTGGGCTGTCACACAGGACGTCTGGGGCTGTCCGTCTGTGTCCGTCAGCACACACAGGATACTGTCCATCAGTACACATATCAGCATGTTGGTCGTTGGACTCAGCACATTGACCCTTCCCGTGGACTGTTCGGGTTATTTTGGCCCACGTCGGCTGTCTGGTCAGTACACACAGGACGTCCGTGGGTGTCCGCCAGCACACACAGGACGTCCGTGGCTGTCCGTGTGTGTCCGTGTGTGTTCGTCTGTGTCCGTCAGCACACACAGGACGTCCGTGGCTATCCATCAGTACACATATCAGCACGTTGGTCCTTGGACTCAGCACGCTGGCCCTTCCCGTGGACTGTTTGGGTGATTTTGGCCCACGTGGGCTGTCTGTTCAGTACACAGGACGTCCGTGGGTGTCCGCCAGCACACACATGACGTCTGTGGCTGTCCGTGTGTGTCCGTCTGTGACCGTCAGCACACACAGGACGTCCGTGTCTGTCCATCAGTTCACATATCAGCACGTTGGTTCTTGGACTCCGCACGCTGGCCCTTCCCGTGAACTGTTTGGGTGATTTTGGCCCACGTGGGCTGTCTGTTCAGTACACACAGGACGTCCGTGGGTGTCCGCCAGCGCACACAACGTCTGTGGCTGTCCGTCAGCACACACAGGACGTCCGTGGCTGTCCGGGTGTGTCCGTGTGTGTCTGTGGGTGTCCGCCAGCACACACAGGACGTTCGTGGCTGTCAGTGGCTGTCCGTCAGCACACACAGTGTTGTAGTACCCACGACTGAGGTTCCCATTATCCGCAAAGGTCCTACCACAAGGTCCGGTTCAAGAGTTATAAGAGCTGGATTTGCCAAAGCTGTCCAGGAGTTGCTTGCACAGGAACAAACCGGGTTCAAGCAACTATTGATCCAGGAGTTGTCTGACTTAAAGCTGGAAGACACCGGTGAACCACTAGAGGTTCCAGACCCTTTCCATTCGAGCCAGTTCTCCTCCATCGGCCAGAGTGAAGCCGGCCTGACCATTTCCACCTTCATGCTCAATCCATCCAACCAACTTGCTTCCGGTTCAGAGATATAGCCGACCATCAGAAGGAGTAGTATGTGTTGTACTCTTTTTCCTTATCGGGTTTTGTCCCACTGGGTTTTCCCGAAAGGTTTTAATGAGGCAACAAGCAAGCATACTATGAGTTCTGATCCGGACATCTCAAACCGTGACCGGTCTATTGTTTTCTTTATTTTTATTTCGGTTAAGACTTTGGCCATTTGTCTAGGCCCTTTTTTATCTTTAAAGTCCAGTAAGGAACACCTATTTAAACCCTTGTAGTTGCCAACTTTTCGGCTAAGTCTTTTATGAAAACGTTTTTGCTTTAGCAAAGAAACCCTAAGTCTTTCAGTTGTGCAAAACCATTGAGAGCAGCCGTGTGACATATCAAAGAGCCGATCCATTGTTCTTTGTGGCGTCCATCGATCCATTCCATTCCTTGTCCGAATCTTGAGAGAGACATACGTCCAGCAAGAGCCGGATCCATATCTATCTTCCTAACCGACCTTGGCATCTTGTTGAGAGAGACATACGTCCAGCAGCAGATCCCATCCGCCAATCTACTCTTTCTCTATCTTTTATTTTAGATTTCATTCATCCAATCCATAAAAACAAAAAGAATCATATCTTGTTTCTGTTCTTGTTCCTATTGAAAACTCACTAAAGTTCATATTTGTTTCAGGTACGAACACAAGCAAGAGGCGACCCGGCCGGTACCATCCATCCGAGGCAAGGCTGAACCGCGGAACGGCCATCCGTCCGTCCGTCCGTCCGTTCGACCCTCCGACCCGTGCCTACAACATTTTGGTATCAGAGCTGAAGTTTCCTGCAAAACTCAGTTCTTTCTGAACCCTAGCCGTCACATTCAAAACAAAATATTTACTTTCCTTATTTTTCAAATTTCGGTTTGTTCTCCAAGTTTTCGATTTTGCATTTAAAAAAAAAATATTAAAGTAGTTTTACTTTTTTTCCAAGTTTTCGAAAATCAAAAAAAATATATTCCCTCTTTCCTTTTTCAAACTTGATTCGATTTTGTCTTAACTTTTTGCATTTACTCCTAGTCTTGGTCGATACTCAAAGTATCCAACCCAAGCAACTATTTAACCCCCCTCTTGCCTTTTAATCTTTCTTTGAGTATCTTTTCAGAGAACTATGGGAGATGTAGGTCAAGACCAAGCGGCCATAAACGCTCAGCTCCTAGCTGACAATGAAGAACTGAGGGCGAGCCTTAGGACTATCACCGCCGAGCTTGCTCAGCTACGGCAGGGAGGCAGGCCCAACGGACCTCGACCACCAGGAAGGCATCAGCCGGATCCGCATGACACTGACTCGGACGCGGACAGTACCGATGATACGCGCAGTCAGGACGAGGAGAGGCCAAACCGGGGAGGTAGGAGGAACGCGCGAGGACCCCGGGCCCAAGTAGGAGGAGGCCGCGACCATAGAGGAGGTCGAGACCGAGAGGAGGAAGAGCCCTGGTTGGGAGGCAAGGCGCTTAAGCTTCATCCCCCAACGTTTGCCGGCAAGGTTGATCCGGATGCCTACATCGTGTGGGAGAAGCGCATGGAGTACATCTTCGACTATTACCAATATAGTGAGGCCAAGAAGGTTGCCCTAGCAGCAGCCCAGCTGACGGACAATGCTCTTTCGTGGTGGGATCGAGACGTTGCTAAGTCCGGG
This sequence comes from Brassica rapa, assembly GCF_000309985.2. Taxonomy (NCBI): domain Eukaryota; kingdom Viridiplantae; phylum Streptophyta; class Magnoliopsida; order Brassicales; family Brassicaceae; genus Brassica; species Brassica rapa. The sequence continues at coordinate 7,829 of NW_022610849.1, forward strand.
CCAGTGTGGAGAGCACGTAATTGGACCGAGATGCGGACCAAGCTTCACGCGAGGTACATTCCATCTTACTACCAGCGTGATGTGCTAAAACGTTTTCGTAAACTTACGCAGGGAACTAAGACTGTGGAGGAGTACTTTGAGGAGTTCGAGGCACTTAGGAATAAGCTTGAGACCGACGAGCCCGAGGAGACAATGATGTCCCAATTCCTGGAAGGGCTGCAAGACCGCATTGCCCGCAAGGTGGAGAGACAACAATATGAAGACTTCAACGATCTATTGCACTTTGCTACGCAAGCCGAGCAGCACATCAAGCGCAAGACGGCCAGTACCAGCCGCAGCAAACCTGCTTGGACTCAACCGGGTTCAAAGCAAGGCGACAAGGGCAAGACGATTGAGATTGAGAGCCGATTCAAGACAAACCAGGCTGAATCGTCTAATGCATCTAAGCCGGAGCAGGGTAAGACTCAAGCCCAAACTTTGCGTACTCGTGACATCATTTGTTATAAGTGTCAGGGCAAGGGCCACTACGCTCGGGATTGTCCAAACAAACGAGTGATGGTCCTAAAGGGGGATGGCGAGTATGAATCCCAAGATGAGGCAGAGACCACGACAGTGATCTCTGATGAGGAAGTAACCGACTACCCGGAGACAGGCGAGCTGCTAGTGACCCGGAGAGCTCTTAGCACCCTCTTTGACCCAGAGATCATCCAGCGGGAGAACATCTTCCACACCAGATGTAGTGTTGATCACAAGGTATGTAGTTTGATCATAGATGGCGGATCTTGTACTAACGTGGCTAGCAAGTATCTTGTTGATAAGCTAGGGTTGGTCAAAACTGCCCATCCTCGACCATACCGTCTCAAATGGCTCAATGATGAGACTGAGCTCAAGATTGCCGAACAAGTTGTTGTGTCCTTCAGTATTGGCAAGTACCAAGACCAGGTCAAGTGTGATGTTGTGCCCATGCAAGCCGGCCATATACTTCTAGGAAGGCCGTGGCAGTTTGACAAGGAGACACTTCACCATGGCCGCACCAACATCTACAGTTTCGTCCTCAACAACAAGAAGCACAGCCTAGCACCTCTCAGCCCTCAAGAAGTTCATGATATGCAGAAGGCAATGACGCAGTCTGGCCAGGTAAGTAACACTAACCTTTACATGACTTCCGGACAAGTGCTTAAATCAATACAACGTGAGACACAGGTGCTACTAATGATCTTTAAGGAAGGTTGTTTTGCAGGTTTAGAAGCTCCTGAAGTACCGGACGTAGTACAAGACCTCATGGGACGTTACAAGGATGTCTTCCCTGATGAGATTCCGGCCGGTTTACCCCCTGTCCGTGGCATAGAACATCAGATCGATCTTGTACCCGGCGCGCCACTACCAAACCGAGCCGCTTACCGTGTCAACCCTGAGGAAGCTAAGGAGCTGGAACGGCAGGTCCAAGATCTCATGGACAAAGGCTACATCCGCGAGAGCCTTAGTCCCTGTGCGGTCCCGGTCCTACTAGTGCCTAAGAAGGATGGGACGTGGCGCATGTGTGTGGACTGCCGAGCCATCAACAACATAACCATCAAATATCGGTACCCTATACCTAGATTAGATGATATGTTGGATGAACTGAGTGGGTCTATTGTGTTTTCTAAGATTGATCTCAGGAGTGGATACCATCAAGTCCGCATGAAGGAAGGAGATGAGTGGAAAACCGCCTTCAAGACCAAGCAAGGTCTATACGAGTGGCTGGTGATGCCGTTTGGCCTTACCAACGCCCCTAGCACCTTCATGAGACTCATGAATGAGGTCCTCCGACCTTACATTGGCTTTGTTGTGAGTTCACAGAGACTGAAGGTTGATGAGGAGAAGATCAAGGCAATACAAGACTGGCCGACCCCGACCACGATCGGACATATCCGCAGCTTCCATGGACTGGCCAGTTTCTATCGACGATTTGTGAAGGACTTCAGTACCATTGCCGCCCCAATGACCTCCGTGATCAAGAAGAATGTAACCTTTGCTTGGGGCCCTGCCCAAGAGGAGTCTTTCAACAGGCTTAAATATAGTTTGACACATGCACCGGTTCTAACTCTTCCTAACTTTGATAAACCTTTTGAGATTGAGTGTGATGCTTCAGGGACAGGGATAGGAGCCGTACTGACCCAAGGAGGCCGGCCAGTGGCTTTCTTCAGTGAGAAATTGAGTGGAGCCGCCCTCAATTACCCCACCTATGATAAAGAGCTATATGCTCTAGTAAGGTCGCTTGAAACTTGGCAACATTATCTTTTGTCTAAAGAGTTTATTATTCATACAGATCATGAGACTCTTAAGCATTTGAGGGGCCAGACCACACTCAAGAAGAGGCATGCTAGGTGGCTGGAGTTCGTGGAAACTTTTCCTTATGTGATCAAGTACAAGAAAGGGAAGGACAACGTAGTGGCCGACGCCCTATCCCGGCGCCACACACTCATTACCACCATGGAGGCTAAGATCATGGGTTTTGAGCAACTCAAAATGTCTTATGAAACTGACCCTGATTTTTCTGAGTTTTACAGTAACACGGCTAAGGGAGCCATGGGTCCATTCTATCAGCAGGACGGGTTCCTCTTCAAGGAGAAACGCCTGTGTATTCCTCATGGTTCCATGCGAGATTTACTGACCAGAGAAGCTCATGGGGGCGGGTTGATGGGGCATTTCGGTCGGGACAAAACTCTGAGCGTCCTGTCCGACCACTTCTATTGGCCCCGGATGAGGCGCTACGTCGAGAGCCTTTGCGCTAAGTGCACTGTCTGTCTCAAAACCAAATCCAGGTCGCATCCTTATGGTTTACACATGCCTTTACCTATTCCTATTGCACCGTGGGTCGACCTGTCTATGGACTTTGTGCTGGGCTTGCCCAAGATAGAACACAAGGATTCTATTTTTGTTGTAGTGGACAGGTTCTCCAAGATGGCACACTTCATTCCGTGTTCCAAGACCAATGATGCAAGCCAAACCGCTGATCTCTTCTTCAAGGAAGTGGTGCGTCTACATGGAGTGCCTCATACCATTGTGTCCGACGGAGACACAAAATTTCTCAGCCACTTCTGGAGGACATTTTGGAAAAATCTTGGAACCAAGCTCCTCTTCTCGACCACTTGCCATCCACAGACTGATGGACAGACCGAGGTAGTAAACCGTACACTCTCTCAGTTATTCAGGGCTACGGTGGGTAAGAATCTTAAAAACTGGTTGAGTTGCTTGCCTTTCATTGAGTTTGCTTATAACCATGCAAGGCACTCTATTACTAACCTCTCCCCTTTTGAGATCGTGTATGGCTTTAGACCAGAGATGCCCATGGACCTAGCCGCATTTCCACCAGCCATGCAAGTCAGCCAGAGTGGTGAAAAAAAGGCTGAGTTTGTGAAGAACATGCAAGGAGACTTTGGAGAAGAAGGCTGAAAGGAACCGGATAAAGCTCAACAAGGGGCGCACAGAAGTTATCTTCCAACCAGGCGACTGGGTGTGGCTCCACATGAGGCCAGAGCGGTTTCCGGAAGAGAGGAAGAGCAAATTATCCCCACAAGGGGATGGACCATTCCGAGTGCTCGACCGAATCAATGACAATGCCTACCGGCTAGAACTGCCAGGTGAGTTCCAAGTTTCCCGAACGTTCAATGTGTCTGACTTGTCTCCTTATATTTTAGATGACGGAGATGTTCTGAGGACAGAACCTGTTCAAGAGGGAGGGGATGTTGTAGTACCCACGACTGAGGTTCCCATTATCCGCAAAGGTCCTACCACAAGGTCCGGTTCAAGAGTTATAAGAGCTGGATTTGCCAAAGCTGTCCAGGAGTTGCTTGCACAGGAACAAACCGGGTTCAAGCAACTATTGATCCAGGAGTTGTCTGACTTAAAGCTGGAAGACACCGGTGAACCACTAGAGGTTCCAGACCCTTTCCATTCGAGCCAGTTCTCCTCCATCGGCCAGAGTGAAGCCGGCCTGACCATTTCCACCTTCATGCTCAATCCATCCAACTAACTTGCTTCCGATACAGAGATATAGCCAACCATCAGAAGGAGTAGTATGTGTTGTACTCTTTTTCTTTATCGGGTTTTGTCCCACTGGGTTTTCCCGAAAGGTTTTAATGAGGCAACAAGCAAGCATACTATGAGTTCTGATCCGGACATCTCAAACCGCGACCGGTCTATTGTTTTCTTTATTTTTATTTCGGTTAAGACGTTGGCCATTTGTCTAGGCCCTTTTTATCTTTAAAGTCCAGTAAGGAACACCTATTTAAACCCTTGTAGTTGCCAACTTTTCGGCTAAGTCTTTTATGAAAACGTTTTTGCTTTAGCAAAGAAACCCTAAGTCTTTCAGTTGTGCGAAACCATTGAGAGCAGCCGTGTGACATATCAAAGAGCCGATCCATTGTTCTTTGTGGAGTCCATCGATCCATTCCATTCCTTGTCCGAATCTTGAGAGAGACATACGTCCAGCAAGAGCCGGATCCATATCTATCTTCCTAACCGACCTTGGCATCTTGTTGAGAGAGACATACGTCCAGCAGCAGATCCCATCCGCCAATCTACTCTTTCTCTATCTTTTATTTTAGATTTCATTCATCCAAACCATAAAAACCAAAAGAATCATATCTTGTTTCTGTTCTTGTTCCTATTGAAAACAAGTTCATATTTGTTTCAGGTACGAACACAAGCAAGAGGCGACCCGGCCGGTACCATCCATCCGAGGCAAGGCTGAACCGCGGAACGGCCATCCGTCCGTCCGTTCGACCCTCCGACCCGTGCCTACAACACACAGGACATCCATGTGTGTCCGTCAGCACACACAGGACGTCCGTGTGTGTCTGTGTGTGTCCGTCAGCACACACGGGACGTCCGTGGCTGTCCATCAGTACACATATCAGCACGCTGGTCCTTGGACTCAGCACGCTGGCCCTTCCCGTGGACTGTTTGGGTGATTTTGGCCCACGTGGGCTGTCTGTTCAGTACACACATGACGTCTGTTGGTGTCCGTCAGCACACACAGGATGTCCGTGTGTGTCCGTCAGCACACACAGGACGTCCGTGGCTGTCCGTGTGTGTCTGTGTGTGTCCGTAAGCACAGACAGGACGTCCGTGGCTGTCCATCAGTACACATATCAGCACATTGGTCCTTGGATTCAGCACGCTGACCCTTCCCGTGGAATGTTCGGGTGATTTTGTCCCTTGTGGGCTGTCTGTTGAGTACACACAGGACGTCTGTGGGTGTCCGCTAGCACACACAGGACGTCTGTGGCTGTCTGTGTGTGTCCGTGTGTGTCCGTCAGCACACACAGGACGTCCGGGGCTGTCCGTGTGTGTCCGTCAGCACACACAGCATACTGTCCATCAGTACACATATCAGCATGTTGGTCCTTGGACTCAGCACGTTGACCCTTCCCGTGGACTGTTCGGGTGATTTTGGCCCACGTGGGCTGTCTGGTCTGTACACTCAGGACGTCCGTGGGTGTCCACCAGCACACACAGGACGTCCGTGGCTGTCCATGTGTGTCTGTGTGTGTTCCTCTGTGTCTGTCAGCACACACAGGATGACCGTGGCTATCCATCAGTACACATATCAGCACGTTTGTCCTTGGACTCAGCAAGCTGGCCCTTCCCGTGGACTGTTTAGGTGATTTTGGCCCACGTGGGCTGTCTGTTCAGTACACATGACGTCCGTGGGTGTCCGCCAGCACAAACATGACGTCTGTGGCTTTCTGTGGCTGTCCGTCAGCACACATAGGACGTCTGTGGCTGTCTGTGTGTGTCTGTGGCTGTCCGCCAGCACACACAAGACGTCCGTGTGTGTCCATCAGCACACACAAGACGTCCGTGTGTGTCTGTCTGCACACACAGGACGTCCGTCGCTGTCCATCAGTACACATCAGCACACTGGTCCTTGGACTCAGCACGCTGGCCCTTCCCGTGGATGGTTCGGGTGATTTTGCCCACGTGGGCTGTCTGTTCAGTACACACAGGACGGCCGTGGGTGTCCATCAGCACACACAGGACGTCCGTGGGTGTTCGTCAGTACACACAGGACATCCGTGGCTGTCCGTGTGTGTCCGTCAGAACACACATGACGTCTGTGGCTGTCCATCAGTACACATATCAGCACATGAAGTCTGTGGCTGTCCATCAGTACACGCTAACCCTTCCCGTGGACTGTTCGGGTGATTTTGGCCCATGTGGGCTTTCTGTTCAGTACACACAGGAGGTCCATGGGTGTCTGTCAGCAGTCAGCACACACAGGACGTCTGTGGGTGTCCGTCAGCACACACAGGACGTCTGTGTGTGTCTGTCAGCACACACAGGACGTCCGGGGCTGTCTGTGTGTGTCCGTGTGTGTCCGTCAGCACACACAGGACGTCTGTGGCTGTCCATCAGTACACATATAAGCATGTTGGTCCTTGGACTCAGCACGCTGACCCTTCCCGTGGACTGTTCGGGTGATTTTGGCCCACGTGGGCAATCTGGTCAGTACACACAGGACGTCTGTGGGTGTCCGCCAGCACACATAGGACGTCTGTGGCTGTCCGTGTGTGTCCGTCTGTGACCGTCAGCACACACAGGACATCCGTGTCTGTCCATCAGTTCACATATCAGCACGTTGGTTCTTGGACTCCGCACGCTGGCCCTTCCCGTGGACTGTTTGGGTGATTTTGGCCCACGTGGGCTGTCTGTTCAGTACAAACAGGACGTCCGTGGGTGTCCGCCAACGCACACAGGACGTCTATGGCTGTCCGTGGCTGTCCGTCAACACACACAGGACGTTCGTGGCTGTCAGTGGCTGTCCGTCAGCACACACAGGACGTCCATGTGTGTCCGTCAGCACACACAGGACGTCCGTGTGTGTCTGTGTGTGTCCATCAGCACACACGGGACGTCCGTGGCTGCCCATCAGTACACATATCAGCACGCTGGTCCTTGGACTCAGCACGCTGGCCCTTCCCGTGGACTGTTTGGGTGATTTTGGCCCACGTGGGCTGTCTGTTCAGTACACACATGACGTCTGTTGGTGTCCGTCAGCACACACAGGATTTCCGTGTGTGTCCGTCAGCACACACAGGACGTCCGTGACTGTCCGTGTGTGTCTGTGTGTGTCCGTCAGCACACACAGGACGTCCGTGGCTGTCCATCAGTACACATATCAGCACATTGGTCCTTGGATTCAGCACGCTGACCCTTCCCGTGGACTGTTCGGGTGATTTTGTCTCTGTTGAGTACACACAGGACGTCTGTGGGTGTCCGCTAGCACACACAGGACGTCCGTGGCTGTCTGTGTGTGTCCGTGTGTGTCCGTCTGTGGCCGTCAGCACACACAGGACGTTCGTGGCTGTCCATCCACATATCAGCACGTTGGTCCTTGGACTCAGCACGCTGGCCCTTCCCGTGGACTGTTTGGGCCATTTTGGCCCACGTGGGCTGTCTGTTCAGTACACACAGGACGTCCGTGGGTGTCCGCCAGCACACAAAGGACATTTGTGGCTGTCCGTGACTGTCCGTCAGCACACACAGGACATCTGTGGCTTTCCGTGTGTGTCTGTGGGTGTCCCCCAGCATACACAGGACGTTCGTGGCTGTCCGTGGCTGTCTGTCATCACACACAGGACGTCAGTGTGTGTCAGTCAGCACACACAGGACGTCCGTGTGTGTGCGTGTGTGTCCGTCAGCACACACAGGACGTCTGTGGGTGTCCTTCAGCACACACAGGACGTCCGTGGTTGTCCATCAGTACACATATCAGCATGCTGGCCCTTCCCTTGCACTGTTCGGGTGATTTTGGCCCATGTGGGCTGTCTGTTCAGTACACACAGGACGTCCGTGGGTGTTCGTCAGCACACACAGGACGTCCGTGGGTGTCCGTCAGCACACACAGGACATCCTTGGCTGTCTGTGTGTGTCCGTGTGTGTCCGTGTGTGTCCATCAGCACACACATGACGTTAGTGGCTGTCCATTAGTACACATATCAGCACGTTGGTCCTTGGGCTCAACACGCTGGCCCTTCCCGGGGACTGTTTGGGTGATTTTGGCCCACGTGGGCTGTCTGTTCAGTACACACAGGACGTCAGTGGGTGTCCGCCAGCACACACAGGACGTCCAGGGTTGTCCATGGCTGTCTGTCAGCACACATAGGACGTCCGTGACTGTCCGTGTGTGTCCGTCCGCACACACCAGGACGTCCTTGGGTGTCTGTCAGCACACACAGGACATCCGTGTGTGTCCGTCAGCACACACAGGACGTCCGTGGCTGTCCATGTGTGTCTGTGTGTGTCCGTCAGCACACACAGGACGTCCATGGCTGTCCATCAGTATACATATCAGCACGTTGGTCCTTGGACTTAGCACGCTGGCCCTTCTCGTGGACTTTTTGGGTGATTTTGGCCCACGTGGGCTGTCTACTCAGTACACAGAGGACGTCCATGGGTGTCCGCCAGCACACACAGGACGTCCGTGGCTGTCCATGGCTGTCCATCAGCACACACAGGACGTCCGTGGCTGTCCGTGTGTGTCCTTTTGTGTCCGTGTCTGTCCGTCAGAACACACAGGACGTCCGTGGCTGTCCATCAGTACACATATAAGCATGGTGGTCCTTGGACTCAGCACGTTGACCCTTCCCTCTGGGTCACAGGCCCCTACAACCTCATCAGTGTAAATGGTAGCCAAAAAGACCTCACAACCATTTCCAAGTATCCGTTCTACTTGGACTGCTGAAACCACCAAACTACAAGAGGTTGGCTTAATTCCTTGGTACTTAATCGGGGGTCCAAACTCGTTCTCAAGTTGCACCCTTCCCCGGTGACAATCTAGAGTTGCCCGATACTTTCCCAACCAGTCCATGCCAAAGATCACTTCATGATGCTTGAGGGGGACAACAATCAGATCTATAGGCATCGGCTTATCCAAGATCACCACACGGATGTCCTTAACCAGACCGAGTGAGTTCATAACTTGTCCTACTCACTCGTTCAGGACCGTCCCATGTTCCATACTGGCACAAACCTTTTCCAATCATACTTGGACTCACAAAACTATGTGTAGCTCCAGTATCAAATATTGTGTTTCCACACCACCGATCATTAAGTACTTAGATGAGTAGGATATCGGTTTGATCACACATTTGGAAAATGTCCCATACCATTCTCCAAAGCATCACACATCTGTGAATGTCCCATACCATTCACAAAAGTGTTTATAGTATACCTCAATCCTCATCATACGAAGATACTTAACATCGTGTTTCCAATTCCTCTTGGAATTGATCCATTCCATTCACTCAATCTTAAGGAATCCTACCTTGACTTACACTGAGTCCAAGGTGATCCATCTGATCACAAACCCACTCATGTACTAGCCATGTAGCGTCTCCCTTAGACTAACATGTACATTGCATATGCTCACTTGTTTTGAACGGCCACCAAGGGATAACATTTACCTCCAAGAGAGTGCTGCACGTTTCTTTCAACCTAAGCCACTCTCTGGTCCATGTTACTTCCCTTGTCCAGGTCGTCCATACAAAGATCTTGCATTGCGTCCATAAACTAACCTTTATGTTTTCAGGGTCTTTCCGTGGAAGACTGTATCTTGGCTAAACCGGCTCATGTTGGAACTTCCCCATTCACAAGCATGAAACCCAATCTTACCTCAACTCTCGCTTGGCTCACCAAAGCTAAAGTTCCAAGTCATCATAGTTTTCAGAAATAATTTCGGTTTGGAACTCAGCATCCTTGAGCTCTGTCCGTAACAGGATCAAGCATGCTCTGATACCAACTTGTAAGACCCGATCCTGGCCGACAAGGCCGCGGTCGATGCCTCACGTCGCTCGGTCGATACCCTGACCGAACCTCGCAAAATTTTCGCCCTTTATTTAAAACATCGCCCATTGGCGAGGGCTAACTCAGATCTTAGCTCAAGACTACCATAGTCTTTCCTAGCTTAGATAAATACAACACATACGCAGCGGAATAATATCATCATCCATTGGTCTATAACCAATCTAATACTTGTCCGGTCGAATCACCTCAGCTAATTGTTAGTATACTCAACTACCAGCTAGCTCCAAGGTTGATTCTGAACACGAACCAAGTCATACAAATCTGAGGTTCCATTTCCCTAACCATTCTATCTAGATCTATGCAACATTTCTAGATCATACCTTTGCCACATCCACGGAGCTTGTTAGCTCATCAGCCCAGCTACTCTAGCTGAATGAACTCATAGACCAGCTGATCGAGCTGTCACACTCGAACTGAGCTAGGACCGAGCTATGGCCAGCTGCCATATACTGCATCCAGCTCCTTTACACACACAAAACAACTCCCTTAGGTACTTAGTCATTCAGCCGACAATCCCCACAGACATAAGTAACCCTTGAGAAGTCTTCAAACAGCTAAGGACATGCATCTGGCCCTTACAGGCTCATGCACTGTCCCACATCCTTTTGCCTTATCAACTTATGATACCAAGTCCAGCTCATGGAATAACAACGCCCATCAGATCCTGAGTCAATCAACCAACCACCCCACATGACCCAGAACTGATGAGTCTTCACACGTACCTAACCGGCCATGGAACCATGTCCCAACGAAGCCGATCAGTCCTCCTCTTACCACCGGTGCATCCTTTGATCAATCAGATCAGACACCTTGATCCAGAACCTATGGATCAGGTCATCCATCCTTGCCAAAGATCAGATTACACACGGCCTTCTTTAGATAAACACACCAGCCCCATACTTGTGGTCCATGCCACTTAGTACTGGCCTTACTCGCCTCCACGGCTTGCTGCTGGTTCCAAATGAATTGGACCTTGCACCCCACATGGTTCCTCATGTACAAGGATCCCCATGGGTCTCCTCCATGATTCGGATCATTGATTCACACCATGATCAGAACTAACACACACACCATGATCCACCATGGATCACTATCCAATGAGTGGCCTCTAACTTCAATCCCACATGGATGAGTTAGATCAACTAAGATCCGCCCCTTATCTCGGGGTCCTGGATCCTTAGGTTACGTCACAACATATGGTCTTCAAGGGGCGTGCCATACTTGGCCTTAACCGCACCACAAGAGACAGAAACATAACCTTGAAAGTAATTATAAAATCCGTTACCTTATACATGATCTGATTAGATCAAGTGCCTTTCCTTATTATGTTCGGCCATGCTCCTCCAGTGCACGCCTCTATCAATCCTTATCACATACCTCCTGTATTGATAAGATCCGTTCATGGGTCGCACCCCTGATCCCTTCCATGGAACTTCCATGAACCCAGTTTCTACACTGCATCCACCTTCAAGGCTATTCATGCCATTGTGAGGGAAGTCCGGCCTTCTCCCTTCTCTCCTGGGTATTTGCGTGTGTTCCCAAGATACAGGGGAAGCCTAGGACGTGTTCATCCGTGGTGAAAACCTACCACAGGGTCGTTCATAACTCCCCTTGCACTTCCATGAAACTGCCCTCCCACACACCTCTCTCCTCAAGGCTGTCTTGGCCTTTGGGAATGAATTCCGGTCATCTACCTTCTTTCCTAACCATTTGCGTGTGTTCTCAGGCCCTGTAGGATGCTTTGGGTGATAACATCACGGATCAAAACCACCAGAAAGTCGTTCATAACTTCCCCCCTTGATCTCTCCCAAAACTGCCTCTTTATGACCTTCACACCACCATGGGTCTTGGATTGGGAATCCGACCAACTCTCTGTCTTTTCTCTGTGTTTCTTTTTGTTTCAGGGTGTAGGAGGAAGCCCTGGCGTGCCTGCAAAGGCACGGACTTCCCTGCCTTTTATAGAAAAAGGGGCAGTTACCTTACCAAAGGTTGCACCCTTTCGGTATCATTTCTGGCCATTGATTTAATCAATGGTCCAGATCATACCCATTCGCCTCAGGCAGTTTCCAGACGCCCTGGGCTTGCCAATCCACTCCTGGACAAGTACAAACAACCCCACACGGATTGCCCAAGCTCCTGGCTCAATCCCAAGAGCCAACCAGCCCATCGGTACACCCGGGTCGCCCACATGGCCCGGCCACTGTCCAGACCCGGCCCAACTGCCCATGACTTGAACACTCAGTCCAGCTGAGTTGAGCTGATCCCCAGCTGACCCAGCTGAGTGAGCTAGACCATCCAGCTCAGGGAGATGACCTACACTTCAGTGAGCTACATTGAGCTGCACTACACTTCACCTAGCTGGTCGAGCTTGCTTACTGCATCGCCCAGCTATTATACACTGTGTCCAGCTTGCTTCCTTTATCTTCTTCAATTCTTCTAAGTCCCTTGGTGTATTTCCAGACCTATACTTAGTTCTCCCATGATCCATTCTGATCACCCACTTCAATCGAGCTTCACCTGGATCTCTTCCAGCTACGAGCTCGCTTGTCCAGCTCCTTTGATCTTGCATCTGCCTTATTTTGGATAAGTTCCAGCTACCTGATTCCCTTAACCACGTTTTGGACCATGACACGCTTGTCTTTAGGTCATGTGACCTGACTGGTGCGTCTCCTCGCACTAAAGTCTGTCCGGACGATCCTATCCAGGATCGGGGACATGACAAGTCTCCCCCACTTAGGATGGATTCCTCCTCGAATCCTGTGGTGTTGCCGTCTTGTCTGAAGACAAATGATTCCAACCGAATTCTTTGCATCCAGAATATAGAGCATGCTCGATTGGTTCTTCTTAACCAATTCGTTGCATCTCCCTCCTTGTCCCTCCTCACTGATCACGTCTTGATCACCATCTACACAAGTCTCCCCCCACTTGATAGAGATTTTACCCAAAATCTTATCAAGTGATCCATCAAGCACCCATACAAAGACATAACTTGTGTCACTGACCCTACTCTCCAGGTTGCGTTCCTAGTAGACACCAAGTCCCTGTAGAACACTTTAGTTCCATGACTAGATCAAATTCACTCGCTAGGAACATACTGCGTACTCAAGTCTTAGAAGATTCAACAAATCTCAAAGCCACTCTATGCACCAGCCAAGTCCTAGCGAACATGTTCCAATCTTTAGGTTGATCACTCTACCATGAGTCCTAACAGATTGTTTTGTTCCCTTAAGTCCTTCCTGGACAATAAGGTTTATGATTCCAGCCCCCAATTACTGGATCATTCCTTAACCAGCCACAGCCTCTCCCAGCTTGGCCATATTGCCATCTTAGCCCTTACAAGACTAACCCGCCTCAACTTGACTTCTTTCCAAACTGGACTTTGTCATATTTTGATCCTAGTCCATTTAGGACGTGATCATATTCCAGTCCTGGTCCACTCAGGGACTAGACCGTTACACCCCGACCATAGTTCCATCTCCGAGTAGGTCATGTCCTGATCCTCATCCTTTGACGGACTTGATCATATTGCGGTTCTGGTCTACTCCAGGACTTAACCGTCTCACCCCAACCATAGGTCAATCTCCGACTTGGTTGTGCTGCGATCCTCATCCCTCACTAGACTTGATCGACTACAGCTCAGCCATCTTAGCTGGTGCCATTCTATATGGACTTTTAGATAATGGGGACGTTCCAGGTTCCAATTCAATGATGAATGGGTCAGCCCTATCAGGGGGAATGCCCTGTAGTGCCCCAAACATTTCCTGAAATTCCCGAACCAACGGTATACCCTCTGGGTCACAGGCCCCTACAACCTCATCAGTGTAAATGGTAACCAAAAAGGCCTCACAACCATTTCCAAGTATCCGTTCTACTTGGACTGCTGAAACCACCAAGCTACAAAAGGTTGGCTTGATTCCTTGGTACTTAATCGGGGTCCAAACTCGTTCTCAAGTTGCACCCTTCCCCGGTGATAATCTAGAGTTGCCCGATACTTTCCCAACCAGTCCATGCCCAAGATCACTTCATGATGCTTGAGGGGGACAACAATCAGATCTATAGGCATCGGCCTATCCAAGATCACCACAGGGATGTCCTTTACCAGACCGAGTGAGTTCATAACTTGTCCTACTCACTCGTTGAGGACCGTCCCATGTTCCATACTGAAACAAACCTTTTCCAATCATACTTGGACTCATAAAACTATGTGTATCTCCAGTATCAAATAATGTGTTTCCACACCACCGATCATTAAGTACTTAGATGAGTAGGATCTCGGTTTAATCACACATTTGGAAAATGTCCCATACCATTCTCCAAAGCATCACACATCTGTGAACGTCCCATACCATTCACAAAAGTGTTTATAGTATACCTCAATCCTCCTCATACTAAGATACTTAACATCGTGTTTCCAATTCCTCTTGGAATTGATCCATTCCATTCACTCAATCTTAAGGAATCCTACCTTGACTTACACTGAGTCCAAGCTGATCCATCTGATCATAAGCCCACTCATGTACTAGCCGCCATGTAGCGTCTCCCTTAGACTAACATGAACATTGCATATGCTCACTTGTTTTGAACGGCCACCAAGGGATAACATTTACCTCCAAGAGAGTGCTGCACGTTTCTTTCAACCTAAGCCACTCTCTGGTCCATGTTACTTCCCTTGTCCAGGTCGTCCATTCAAAGATCTTGCATTGCGTCCATCATCCAATCCGTCTACTATTCCCAAATAACTAGATAAACTAACCTTTATGTTTTCAGGGTCTTGCTGTGGAAGAGTGTATCTTGGCTAAGCCGGCTCATCTTGGAACTTCCCCATTCACAAGCATGAAACCCAATCTTACCTCAACTCTCGCTTGGCTCACCAAAGCTAAGGTTCCAAGTCATCATAGTTTTCAGAAATAATTTCGGTTTGGAACTCAACATCCTTGAGCACTGTCCGTAACAGGATCAAGCATGCTCTGATACCAACTTGTAAGACCCGATCCTGGCCGACTAGGCCACGGTCGATGCCTCACGTCGCTCGGTCGATACCCTGACCGAACCTCTCAAAATGTTTGCCCTATATTTAAAACATCTCCCATAGGCGAGGGCTAACTCAGATCTTAGCTCAAGACTACCATAGTCTTTCCTAGCTTAGATCAATACAACACATACGCAGCGGAATAATATCATCATCCATTGGTCTATAGCCAATCTAATACTTGTCCGGTCGAATCACCTCAGCTAATGGTTAGTATACTCAACTACCAGCTAGCTCCAAGGTTGATTCTGAACACGAACCAAGTCATACAAATCTGAGGTTCCGTTTCCCTAACCATTCTATCTAGATCAATGCAACATTGCTAGATCATACCTTTGCCACATCCACGGAGCTTGTTAGCTCATCGGCCCAGCTACTCTAGCTGAATTTACTCATAGACGAGCTGATCGAGCTGTCACACTCGTACTGAGATAGGACCGAGCTATGGCCAGCTGCCATATACTGCGTCCATCTCCTTTACACACACAAAACAACTCCCTTAGGTACTTAGTCATTCAGCCAACAATCCCCACAGACATAAGTAACCCTTGAGAAGTCTTCAAACAGCTATGGACATGCATCTGGCCCTTACCGGCTCATGCACTGTCCCACATCCTTTTGCTTTATCAACTTATGATACCAAGTCCAGCTCATGGAATAACAACGACCATCAGATCCTGAGTCAATCAACCAACCACCCCACATGAACCAGAACTGATGAGTCTTCACACGTACCTAACAGGCCATGGAACCATGTCCCAACGAAGCCGATCATTCCTCCTCTTACCACCGGTGCATCCTTTTATCAATCAGATCAGACACCTTGATCCATCACCTATGGATCAGGTCATCCATCCTTGCCAAAGATCAGATTACACACGGCCTTCTTTAGATAAACACACCGGCCCCATACTTGTGGTCCATGCCACTTAGTACTAGCCTTACTCGCCTCCACGGCTTGCTGCTGGTTCCATGATCTAAGTTAGCTCTCGCCCATGTGTCTCCTCCATGATTCGGATCATTGATTCACACCTTGATCAGAACTAACACACACACCATGATCCAACATGGATCACTATCCAATGAGTGGCCTCTAACTTCCATCCCACATGGATGAGTTAGATCAACTAAGATCTGCCCCTTATCTCAGGGTCCTGGATCCTTAGTTTACATCACAACATATGGTCTTCAAGGGGCGTGCCATACTTGGCCTTAACCGCACCACAAGAGACAGAAACATAACCTTGAAAGTAATTATAAAATCAGTTACCTTATACATGATCTGATTAGATCAAGTGCCTTTCCTTATTATGTTCGGCCATGCTCCTACAGTGAACACGTCTATCAGTACTTATCACATACCTCCTGTATTGATAAGATCCATTCATGGGTCGCACCCCTGATCCATTCGATGGAACTTCCATGAAACCAGTTTCTACACTGCATCCACCTTCAAGGCTATTCATGCCATTGTGAGGGAAGTCCGGCCTTCTCCCTTCTCTCCTGGGTATTTGCGTGTGTTCCCAAGATACAGGGGAAGCCTAGGACGTGTTCATCCGTGGTGAAAACCTACCACAGGGTCGTTCATAACTCCCCTTGCACTTCCATGAAACTGCCCTCCCACACACCTCTCTCATTAAGGCTGTCTTGGCCTTTGGGAATGAATTCCGGTCATCTACCTTCTTTCCTCACCTTTTGCGTGTGTTCTCACGGATGCTTTGGGTGATAACATCACGGATCAAAACCACCAGAAAGTCGTTCATAACTTCACCCCTTGATCTCTCCCAAAACTGCCTCTTTATGACCTTTACACCACCATGGGTCTTGGATTGGGAATCCGACCAACTCTCTGTCTTTTCTCTGTGTTTCTTTGTGTTTCAGGGTGTAGGAGGAAGCCCTGGCGTGCCTGCAAAGTCACGGACTTGCCTGCCTTTTATAGAAGAAGGGGCAGTTAGCTTTCCAAAGGTTGCACCCTTTCGGTATCATTTCTGGCCATTGATTTAATCAATTGTCCAGATCATACCTATTCACCTCAGGCAGTTTCCAGACGCCCTGGGCTTGCCAATCCACTCCTGGACAAGTCCAAACAAGCCCACACGGATTGCCCAAGCTCCTGGCTCAATCCCAAGAGCCAAACAATCCCACACGGTACACCCGGGTCGCCCACATGGCCCGGCCACTGTCCAGACCCGGCCCAACTGCTCATGACTTGAACACTCAGTCCAGCTGAGTTGAGCTGATCCCCAGCTGACCCAGCTGAGTGAGCTAGACCATCCAGCTCAGGGAGCTGAACTACAGTTCAGTGAGCTACATTGAGCTGCACTACAGTTCACCTAGCTGGTTGAGCTTGCTTACTGCATCGCCCAGCTGTTATACACTGTGTCCAGCTTGCTTCCTTTATCTTCTTCAATTCTTCTATGTCCCTTGGTCTATTTCCATACCTATACTTAGTTCTCCCATGATCCATTCTGATCACCCACTTCAATCGAGCTTCACCTGGATCTCGTCCAGCTACCAGCTCGCTTGTCCAGCTCCTTTGAGCTTGCATCTGCCTTAATTTGGTTAAGTTCCAGCTACCTGATTCCCTTAACCACGTTTTGGACCATGACACGCTTGTTTTTAGGTCATGTGACCTGACTGGTGCGTCTCCTCGCACTAAAGTCTGTCCGGGCGATCCTATCCAGGATCGGGGAAATGACAGAACTTAGAATGGATTAAATGATTAGAAAAGGGGGGTCTTATGTAGGGACCCTATGTATTGGTGGTGTGGAAACACACGTACTGTTTGATACTGGAGCTACACACAGCTTTGTGAGCCCAGATATGATCGGAAAAGGGTTGTTCCAGATGGAAACGGAGGATGATCCTTGCATAGTGAATGCGGCCGGTGGGCAAGTAATGCATTCATTAGGGAGAGTAAAGGATATCCCAATAGTGATCCAGGATAGAGTTATGCCTATGGATCTGGTTGTGGTCTGCCTTAAGAATCATGAGGTGATATTAGGCATGGACTGGCTTGGAAAGAACCTGGCCACTCTGGACTGTCACAGAGGAAGGGTGCAGTTTAAGAGTGGGTGTGGGTGTCCGCCAGCATGATGTTAGGAGTTTTCAAGGCTCCTAAGACAAATGTTGTAGTATAAATGATTGTCGAACCAGTTCTGAGGGATATCAAAGCACCGAGAATGCAAGTACTCACTTAATCTAAGTGCAACCAATGATTTAGATGGGTTTTAAGCTATGACTAAAACTAAAAAGCAATGACAGAATGATACTTTCTTAACTAAGGGAAAAGAGAACTCATGGGCATAGGGATTAGACCTTGGGTGATCAAGTATCGAACTAAGGATGGCAAATGATCAATCAAACTATCAACCTTAAGCCTAGACACAATTCTAAGCAAGCTCTATGTCTAGATGAATGCTCATTTGCTAACATATCTCAAACATCAAATGTCTTTGGTTGAATAATATGAAAGCAATCATTAATAACAAGTCTATTAGCTATCTTAGCATCTTTAACAACAAATGTCTTTGGCAAAGTATACTAAAAGCCTAGGAGAGTTGTCTCGGGCATTTCATCGAACACCTTTCGGGTGAGAAATGCCTAAGGATCAACTTTTGAGTGGCCAACTCAGAAGATGCATTATGATTACTCTACTAGCAAGGAAATATGAATGATCTACACTAAAACATCCTAGCTCTAACCTAATCACCCTTAATCTCCCTAACCCATGAATTCAAAAGGTGATTACTCACTAATCTCCATGATTCCTCTTAAACCCATGTTGGATTTCAGATTAATCATGTAGAGAAATAGATAAGAAATCAACAAGAACACAAGAACATAACAATCAAAATCCAAGAGATGAACTTCTCCAGAGAGTTCTTGTGTATTTCTCAATAGATCAAAAGATAATCTGCCTGGTGGCTACAAAAGATGTTTAAAACATAGGTTTTTCAAGTGCAAAACGTCCAAAATAAATTGCAAAAAGGTCCCTGAGAAATCATGATTTTCGGCAGCAAAATAACGCGGAGCGACTTGCAGGTGTCGCTCCGGGAAGTCGCTCCAGGGCCGATTTTTGGTGTCTCCGGGCGAGAGGTCGCGAGCGACTTTGGTGTGTCGCTCCAACGGGTCGCTCTGGATCGGGAGCGACCTTGGTAGGTCGCTCTGAGAGGTCGCTCCAGGCTTCGCTTCGTGTCGTCTCGCCATAGAGACGCGAGCGACCTCGGGGCGTCGCTCTGGGCAAGTCGCTCTGGGGGGTTCTTTGGAGCGAGCTCATGACGTCGCTGCGGAACCTCGCTCCCATGCTCTGCTCGTCCAATGATCACCTATTTCACGTCCTTTAAGCTCCAAATGCATCCAAATGTCCCCAAGAACTCCATGTGGCACTCCAACACCTAATAAGGACAATGAATGCAAAATGCAACCTAGACATGGCTAAATCCTAATCTATATGATGAAAATGCTCATGGATGAATGGATAAAACAATGTAAATATGCAAGATATCAACTCCCCCAAACTTGTTCTTTACTTGTCCACAAGTGAACTTTCTAGAACTCATAGGGAGAGAGGTTGAAGGTGGGAGCACATAGCCAAAAGAAACACAACTAGCACACACTCTTATTACACTCTAGCTTCTCTAGGCCTATCTTAACTCTTTTTGTTCTTACACTCATCATCAAGCATCCACACATTCAAATCAACCAACTCTCACATTCATTAAGCACAAAACATCAGGTGAATTCTTGCAAATGGTCAGTTGGTCCAAGTCATTTGGTTGGGTAAGGGAAGGCTTTTATTCAAGTGATTCAAGAGATTCAAAACATATGATCTTTAAGGTGGTTTACTCTCGAAACAAGTAGCCTTGACATTGCACATAATATATCTAAGAAAGGGATCAACTAATGCATACAATGCTCAATCTCCATTGTTCTACCCTTTTCCCAAACATACAATTACACAATCATTCCCAAATGTCAAACCCAACTCACATCTCTCACCAAAAGATCCTAAGAACTTTAACTCATTCTCTTTGAAATCTACAAGGGATTTTTCAGAACCTCAAAATATTTCTTAGCTCCTAACAACTTTGCTAGCCCCTTTTTCTCTTTTTTTTTTTTTTCTTTTTCTTTTCTCTTTTTTTTTCGTTTTTTTTTTTTTTTTTTTTTTTTTAGGTTGGGGGCCAAGACTTTCAAAACTTGAGCTAGAGGATTCTCTACTTATCCCAACAAAACAATTCACTTAAGCACAAAGAGTCTATTCTTTTTCTTTTTCATTTCTCCCAAATCATAATCACAACACTCACCCCCCACCTATAGCTAGACAATAGAGTGCCCAATCTAGCAAGAATGAAGATCAAGCATTGTCGTTCCCGATACTCTCAACATTATGCACATGTAAGACTTTCCGAAAAAGGCCTCACTCATCAAACAATGAAAGCTTAAAAGGAGGAAAAGGTTTTGGGAGTGGTCTACCACTAGAGTTTGTCAAAAAAAATCGGCATAAAAGATGTGACAACTCAAGTGTGTATAGCCATGACTCAGTACACAAGGGACCATGAGCAAGAAACATTAAGTTCGTTCAGTTCAAATAAGATTGTAGTTGGCTTCAAAGACTGAGTTTCATCAATCAACAAGTTTCAGGAAGAGTTTTCAAGGCTCGAAACATACAAGTCTTTTTGAGAGGTGCAAAAGCTACTCAGGTGCAACGTAGTGTTCTTTACAAGGCATTTAAAATCATTGCTCCCAATGCAAGTGAATGCAACCTATATGCTCTAGACTCTCCTAGAAATGCAAATGATGCAAACTAAATGATTGTTTTTTTTTTTTTTTTTTTTTTAATATGCAAATAGGTATGCAATGCATGACTCAATGAAACAACATCAAAGCAAACATGATCAAATACTTGGTACCTCCCCCAAACTTGAGTTACACAGTCTCTGTGTTGTCAAGTAGAGAGAGATACCGAAAAGAAGACTAATATGCAAAAAATGAAATGGTATATACAAGGGAGTGTGGTGGTTTACCTTCTATAGGGAATGAGTAGAGGGAGATGATCCCTCCTCGTCGTCCTCAGGTGGTAACTCTTCAAGGTGCTCATCAGCAGGAGTATCCATCTCTTCAATGTAGAAGGCTTGCCCGAACACAGTTGGTTTCCTCATTTTCCCTTTGATGTCAAAGTGGAGGATGTTCTCTTTACCCAAATGGAGATCAATCGTGCCTTCCTTCACATTAACAATAGCTCCTGCTGTAGCTAAGAATGGCCTTCCTAGAATTAATGGGTCTTGAGCCTCCTCACCCATCTCAAGCACCACAAAATCTGTAGGTATCTCATACCTTCCGATCTTCACAGGGAGGTTCTCTAAGATGCCCACAGGATATTTCACTGAACGATCAGCTAACACCAGAGAGAGTCTACACTTCTTGTACTGAGTGAATCCAAGCTTCTTTGCAACAGACAAAGGCATCAAGCTGACACTAGCTCCCAAATCGCAGAGACTTTTCTCAAATACCATAGGTCCAAGAGCACAAGGTAGTGTGAAGCTTCCTGGATCCTCTAATTTCTCTGGAACATCAAGCCTCTGGATGATGGCATTGCACTCATGGGTAAGAATCATCATGCCTTCCATCTCCTTCTTCTTTGCAGCTACAACATCTTTCAGGAACTTGCTGTATTGAGGAATCAACATGAAAGCATCAATGATGGGCATTGCAACCTGAGCTTCACTCATTTGCTTCTCAAACAGAGTCTTGTATTTCTCTAGCAGCTGCTCTTGAATCTACCAGGGAATGGAAGTTTGGGTTCATAGGGAGGAGGAACAAAAGAACTTTCACTTGCTGGAGTAACAACTTCACCATCCTTTACTGTCTTCTTCTCTTCTCCAACCTTTCCCTTACCTTTGGCTTCCACTATCTTTTCCAAGATATCGTCATTGATCTTCTCATCAACAATCACCACTTCATCATCTATGTTGATGGCAACCCCCTCACCTAGTTTCTCAGCATCCTTGGTGAGGGTTTTAGGAGGTAACTGTTTACCACTCCTAAGGGTGATAGCTTTGGCCTCCTTGGGGTTTTGGTCAGACTTTCCAGGTAGAGATCCTTGCTGGCGATTCTGGTGAGTGTTCATGGAAGCAAACTGATTCTCTAAATTCCTGACTGTAGAAGCAAGGTGTGAGAATTTGTTGTTGAGCTCATTGTAGCTCCCATCAATCTTGGTATGAAGGTTCTTCAACTCATAACCAACATGCTTCTCACTTCTAGTCTGAGACTCCAAGATTTGTTTCAGTAAGGTATCAGTGCTGCTCTCTTGAGGAGCAGAGGAACCAGACGAGGGATTTTGCTGAGGCTGATAGCTGCCTTGCTGGTTGTTTCTTGGCGGATAGCCACTCTGTTGGTTGTTTGGATAGGATTTCTGTTGGTAGTTGTTGTACTGAAAGTTGGGCTCCTTTTTGTACCAGCTACCATTGTTGTTAATGAAACACAACTCCTCTTGACCTTCCAAACCCTCAACCTCATTGACAGCAAGTGGATCTTCCTGCTTGGAGTTACCAACAAACTTCAGCTGCTCTTGGGTGGCTTTTTCAGCAATGAGTAGGTCGATCTTGTCTTCCAAAGCTTTGATCTCTTTCCTCGTCTGCTTATCATCTGTTCTACTGCCTCTGTCGTGGTCTCCACTGTAGACTGCATCACTCTTTACCATGTTGTCAACCAGCTCTTCTGCATCCTCCTCAGTTCTCCCCAAGAAGAACCCATTGCTAGCTGTATCCAGTCTGGCTCTGTACTTAGGAAGAGCACCACGGTAGAATGTGCTCAGCAAGCTCTCCTTAGAAAAGCCATGGTGTGGGCATTGAGCTTGGTAGCCCTTGAATCTCTCCCAGGCTTCACTGAAGCCTTCCAAGTTCTTCTGTTGAAAGCTGGAAATCTCGTTTCTCAGCTTAGCAGTTCTTGAAGTAGAGAAGAACTTCTCCAAGAATGCTTTCTTGCAGTCATCCCAAGTGGTGATGGAGTCACTGGGTAGAGACTTCTCCCACTGACGTGCCTTACCATAGGGAGAGAGGTTGAAGGTGGGAGCACATAGCCAAAAGAAACACAACTAGCACACACTCTTATTACACTCTAGCTTCTCTAGGCCTATCTTAACTCTTTTTGTTCTTACACTCATCATCAAGCATCCACACATTCAAATCAACCAACTCTCACATTCATTAAGCACAAAACATCAGGTGAATTCTTGCAAATGGTCAGTTGGTCCAAGTCATTTGGTTGGGTAAGGGAAGGCTTTTATTCAAGTGATTCAAGAGATTCAAAACATATGATCTTTAAGGTGGTTTACTCTCGAAACAAGTAGCCTTGACATTGCACATAATATATCTAAGAAAGGGATCAACTAATGCATACAATGCTCAATCTCCATTGTTCTACCCTTTTCCCAAACATACAATTACACAATCATTCCCAAATGTCAAACCCAACTCACATCTCTCACCAAAAGATCCTAAGAACTTTAACTCATTCTCTTTGAAATCTACAAGGGATTTTTCAGAACCTCAAAATATTTCTTAGCTCCTAACAACTTTGCTAGCCCCTTTTTCTCTTTTTTTTTTTTTTTTTTTTTTTTTTTTTTTTTTTTTTTTTTTTTTTTTTTTTTTTTTTTTTTTTAGGTTGGGGGCCAAGACTTTCAAAACTTGAGCTAGAGGATTCTCTACTTATCCCAACAAAACAATTCACTTAAGCACAAAGAGTCTATTCTTTTTCTTTTTCATTTCTCCCAAATCATAATCACAACACTCACCCCCCACCTATAGCTAGACAATAGAGTGCCCAATCTAGCAAGAATGAAGATCAAGCATTGTCGTTCCCGATACTCTCAACATTATGCACATGTAAGACTTTCCGAAAAAGGCCTCACTCATCAAACAATGAAAGCTTAAAAGGAGGAAAAGGTTTTGGGAGTGGTCTACCACTAGAGTTTGTCAAAAAAAATCGGCATAAAAGATGTGACAACTCAAGTGTGTATAGCCATGACTCAGTACACAAGGGACCATGAGCAAGAAACATTAAGTTCGTTCAGTTCAAATAAGATTGTAGTTGGCTTCAAAGACTGAGTTTCATCAATCAACAAGTTTCAGGAAGAGTTTTCAAGGCTCGAAACATACAAGTCTTTTTGAGAGGTGCAAAAGCTACTCAGGTGCAACGTAGTGTTCTTTACAAGGCATTTAAAATCATTGCTCCCAATGCAAGTGAATGCAACCTATATGCTCTAGACTCTCCTAGAAATGCAAATGATGCAAACTAAATGATTGTTTTTTTTTTTTTTTTTTTTTTTTAATATGCAAATAGGTATGCAATGCATGACTCAATGAAACAACATCAAAGCAAACATGATCAAATACTTGGTACCTCCCCCAAACTTGAGTTACACAGTCTCTGTGTTGTCAAGTAGAGAGAGATACCGAAAAGAAGACTAATATGCAAAAAATGAAATGGTATATACAAGGGAGTGTGGTGGTTTACCTTCTATAGGGAATGAGTAGAGGGAGATGATCCCTCCTCGTCGTCCTCAGGTGGTAACTCTTCAAGGTGCTCATCAGCAGGAGTATCCATCTCTTCAATGTAGAAGGCTTGCCCGAACACAGTTGGTTTCCTCATTTTCCCTTTGATGTCAAAGTGGAGGATGTTCTCTTTACCCAAATGGAGATCAATCGTGCCTTCCTTCACATTAACAATAGCTCCTGCTGTAGCTAAGAATGGCCTTCCTAGAATTAATGGGTCTTGAGCCTCCTCACCCATCTCAAGCACCACAAAATCTGTAGGTATCTCATACCTTCCGATCTTCACAGGGAGGTTCTCTAAGATGCCCACAGGATATTTCACTGAACGATCAGCTAACACCAGAGAGAGTCTACACTTCTTGTACTGAGTGAATCCAAGCTTCTTTGCAACAGACAAAGGCATCAAGCTGACACTAGCTCCCAAATCGCAGAGACTTTTCTCAAATACCATAGGTCCAAGAGCACAAGGTAGTGTGAAGCTTCCTGGATCCTCTAATTTCTCTGGAACATCAAGCCTCTGGATGATGGCATTGCACTCATGGGTAAGAATCATCATGCCTTCCATCTCCTTCTTCTTTGCAGCTACAACATCTTTCAGGAACTTGCTGTATTGAGGAATCAACATGAAAGCATCAATGATGGGCATTGCAACCTGAGCTTCACTCATTTGCTTCTCAAACAGAGTCTTGTATTTCTCTAGCAGCTGCCTCTTGAATCTACCAGGGAATGGAAGTTTGGGTTCATAGGGAGGAGGAACAAAAGAACTTTCACTTGCTGGAGTAACAACTTCACCATCCTTTACTGTCTTCTTCTCTTCTCCAACCTTTCCCTTACCTTTGGCTTCCACTATCTTTTCCAAGATATCGTCATTGATCTTCTCATCAACAATCACCACTTCATCATCTATGTTGATGGCAACCCCCTCACCTAGTTTCTCAGCATCCTTGGTGAGGGTTTTAGGAGGTAACTGTTTACCACTCCTAAGGGTGATAGCTTTGGCCTCCTTGGGGTTTTGGTCAGACTTTCCAGGTAGAGATCCTTGCTGGCGATTCTGGTGAGTGTTCATGGAAGCAAACTGATTCTCTAAATTCCTGACTGTAGAAGCAAGGTGTGAGAATTTGTTGTTGAGCTCATTGTAGCTCCCATCAATCTTGGTATGAAGGTTCTTCAACTCATAACCAACATGCTTCTCACTTCTAGTCTGAGACTCCAAGATTTGTTTCAGTAAGGTATCAGTGCTGCTCTCTTGAGGAGCAGAGGAACCAGACGAGGGATTTTGCTGAGGCTGATAGCTGCCTTGCTGGTTGTTTCTTGGCGGATAGCCACTCTGTTGGTTGTTTGGATAGGATTTCTGTTGGTAGTTGTTGTACTGAAAGTTGGGCTCCTTTTTGTACCAGCTACCATTGTTGTTAATGAAACACAACTCCTCTTGACCTTCCAAACCCTCAACCTCATTGACAGCAAGTGGATCTTCCTGCTTGGAGTTACCAACAAACTTCAGCTGCTCTTGGGTGGCTTTTTCAGCAATGAGTAGGTCGATCTTGTCTTCCAAAGCTTTGATCTCTTTCCTCGTCTGCTTATCATCTGTTCTACTGCCTCTGTCGTGGTCTCCACTGTAGACTGCATCACTCTTTACCATGTTGTCAACCAGCTCTTCTGCATCCTCCTCAGTTCTCCCCAAGAAGAACCCATTGCTAGCTGTATCCAGTCTGGCTCTGTACTTAGGAAGAGCACCACGGTAGAATGTGCTCAGCAAGCTCTCCTTAGAAAAGCCATGGTGTGGGCATTGAGCTTGGTAGCCCTTGAATCTCTCCCAGGCTTCACTGAAGCCTTCCAAGTTCTTCTGTTGAAAGCTGGAAATCTCGTTTCTCAGCTTAGCAGTTCTTGAAGTAGAGAAGAACTTCTCCAAGAATGCTTTCTTGCAGTCATCCCAAGTGGTGATGGAGTCACTGGGTAGAGACTTCTCCCACTGACGTGCCTTATCCCCCAAAGAGAAAGGGAATAGCTTGAGCTTGAAGGCATCTTCGGACACACCATTGGTTTTAGACAACCCACAGTAGCTGTCGAACCTGTCCAAGTGATCAAATGGATCCTCCAGAGCCAAGCCATGATACTTGTTGTTTTCGATCACGTTGAGGAGTCCTGATTTGATCTCAAAGTTGTTGGCTGCCACAGCGGGTGCTCGGATTCCCAATCTATGACCATGAATGTTGGGGCGGTCGTAAGTGCCAATGGGTCGAGCTGCTCGCTGTTGGTTTGGTGGAACGTTGTTAGCTCCATTGGCGGCAGCATCATCCTGAGGTATGTCTCCCATATCAGTATCCAATCTCTGCAAGTAAGCCTGTTGCTCTTCTTCTCTTCTCTTTCTAGCACACTCTCTCTCTAAAGCTCTGATGTCTGCAGCTCTTGGAACTAGGTTTGATGGACCCCTGCTCCTCAAGTTCATACACCTGTAGATTAAAGGGAGGTGAAGAAAGAGAATCAGTAACAAAAGAAAATAAAAATGACTTAGTCTCAAGCAAGTGACTAAATCTCAATGTTTAAATCTACTCAGAATTTGGCAACGGCGCCAATTTGATGTTAGGAGTTTTCAAGGCTCCTAAGACAAATGTTGTAGTATAAATGATTGTCGAACCAGTTCTGAGGGATATCAAAGCACCGAGAATGCAAGTACTCACTTAATCTAAGTGCAACCAATGATTTAGATGGGTTTTAAGCTATGACTAAAACTAAAAAGCAATAACAGAATGATACTTTCTTGACTAAGGGAAAAGAGAACTCATGGGCATAGGGATTAGACCTTGGGTGATCAAGTATCGAACTAAGGATGGCAAATGATCAATCAAACTATCAACCTTAAGCCTAGACACAATTCTAAGCAAGCTCTATGTCTAGATGAATGCTCATTTGCTAACATATCTCAAACATCAAATGTCTTTGGTTGAATAATATGAAAGCAATCATTACTAACAAGTCTATTAGCTATCTTAGCATCTTTAACAACAAATGTCTTTGGCAAAGTATACTAAAAGCCTAGGAGAGTTGTCTCGGGCATTTCATCGAACACCTTTCGGGTGAGAAATGCCTAAGGATCAACTTTTGAGTGGCCAACTCAGAAGATGCATTATGATTACTCTACTAGCAAGGAAATATGAATGATCTACACTAAAACATCCTAGCTCTAACCTAATCACCCTTAATCTCCCTAACCCATGAATTCAAAAGGTGATTACTCACTAATCTCCATGATTCCTCTTAAACCCATATTGGATTTCAGATTAATCATGTAGAGAAATAGATAAGAAATCAACAAGAACACAAGAACATAACAATCAAAATCCAAGAGATGAACTTCTCCAGAGAGTTCTTGTGTATTTCTCAATAGATCAAAAGATAATCTGCCTGGTGGCTACAAAAGATGTTTAAAACATAGGTTTTTCAAGTGCAAAACGTCCAAAATAAATTGCAAAAAGGTCCCTGAGAAATCATGATTTTCGGCAGCAAAATAACGCGGAGCGACTTGCAGGTGTCGCTCCGGGAAGTCGCTCCAGGGCCGATTTTTGGTGTCTCCGGGCGAGAGGTCGCGAGCGACTTTGGTGTGTCGCTCCAACGGGTCGCTCTGGATCGGGAGCGACCTTGGTAGGTCGCTCTGAGAGGTCGCTCCAGGCTTCGCTTCGTGTCGTCTCGCCATAGAGACGCGAGCGACCTCGGGGCGTCGCTCTGGGCAAGTCGCTCTGGGGGGTTCTTTGGAGCGAGCTCATGACGTCGCTGCGGAACCTCGCTCCCATGCTCTGCTCGTCCAATGATCACCTATTTCACGTCCTTTAAGCTCCAAATGCATCCAAATGTCCCCAAGAACTCCATGTGGCACTCCAACACCTAATAAGGACAATGAATGCAAAATGCAACCTAGACATGGCTAAATCCTAATCTATATGATGAAAATGCTCATGGATGAATGGATAAAACAATGTAAATATGCAAGATATCACAGCACACACAGGACGTCCTGTGGCTGTCTGTGGCTGTCCGTCAGCACACACAGAACGTCCAAGGCTGTCTGTGTATGTTCGTGTGTGTCTCTGGGTGTCTGCCAGCATACACAGGACGTTCGTGGCTGTCTGTGGCTGTCAGTCAGCACACACAGGACGTCCGTGGCTGTCCATCAGTACACATATCAGCACGCTGGTCCTTGGACTCAGCATGCTGGCCCTTCCCGAGGACTGTTCAGGTGATTTCGGCCCACGTGGGCTGTCTGTTCAGTACACACAGGACATCCGTGGGTGTCCGTCATCACAGACAGGACGTCCGTGGGTCTCTGTCAGCACACACAAGACATCCGTGGCTGTCCGTGTTTGTCTGTTTGTGTCCATCAGCACACACAGGACGTCCGTGGCTGTCCATCAGTACACATATCAGCACGTTGGTCCTTGGACTCAGCATGCTGGCCCTTCCTGGGGACTGTTTGGGTGATTTTGACCCACGTGGGCTGTCTGTTCAGTACACACAGGACGTCCGTGGGTGTCCGCCAGCACACACAGGACGTTCGGGGCTGTCCGTGGCTGTCTGTCAGCACACACAGGACGTCCGTGACTGTCCATGTGTGTCCGTGTGTGTCCGTCCGCACACACAGGACGTTCGTGGCTGTCCATGTGTGTCCGTGTGTGTCCGTCAGCACACACAGGACGTCCGTGGCTGTTCATCAGTATACATATCAGCACTTTGGTCCTTGGACTTAGCACGCTGGCCCTTCTCGTGGACTGTTTGGGTGATTTTGGCCCACGTAGGCTGTCTGTTCAGTACACAGAGGATGTCCGTGGGTGTCCACCAGCACACACAGGACGTCCGTGCCTGTCCATGCTATCTGTCAGCACACACAGGACGTCCGTGGCTATCCGTGTGTGTCCGTGTCTGTCCGTCAGTAAACACAGGACGTCCGTGGCTGTCCATCAGTACACAAATCAGCACGTTGGTCCTTGGACTCAGCATGCTGACCCTTCCCGTGGACTGTTCGGGTGATTTTGGCCCGCCAGCACACACAGGACGTCTGTGGCTGTATGTGGCTGTCCGTCAGCAGACACAGGACGTCCATGGCTGTCCGTGTGTGTTCATGTGTGTCTATGGGTGTCCGCCAGCATACACAGGACGTTCGTGGCTGTCCGTGGCTGTCTGTCAACACACACAGGACGTCTGTGTCTGTCCGTCAGCACACACATGACCTCTGTGTGTGTCCGTCAGCACACACAGGACGTCCGTGGCTGTCCATCAGTACACATATCAGCACGCTGGTCCTTGGACTCAGCATGTTGGCCCTTCCCGAGGACTGTTCGGGTGATTTCGGCCCATGTGGGCTGTCTGTTCAGTACACACAGGACATCCGTGGGTGTCCGTCAGCACACACAGGACGTCTGTGGGTGTCTGTCAGCACACACAGGACATCCGTGGCTGTCCGTGTGTGTCCGTGTGTGTGTCCATCAGCACACACAAGACGTCCGTCGCTGTCCATCAGTTCCAATATCAGCACGTTGGTCCTTGGACTCAGCACGCTGGCCCTTCTCGGGGACTGTTTGTGTAAGACCCGATCCTGGCCTCTTAGGCCACGGTCGATGCCTCACGTCGCTGGGTCCACTTCCTGGCCGAACCTCTTAATTTTTGCCCTTTATTTATAAGATCACCTCAAGGCGAGAGCTAACTTAGATCTTAGCTAAAGACTTCCCTAGTCATTAATAGCCTAGATCCTTTCAACAGATACGCAGCGGATTATTCTCTAGTAAACCATTGGTCTAAAACCAATCTAACAATTGTCTGGTCGAATCACCTTAGCCTTGGTCAGTTTACTCAACTACCAATTAGCTTAAAGGTCCATCCTAAACCCAAACCAAGCCATACGATTCTGAGGTTCCATTCCCCTAAACCATTTTATCTAGATGTACATAAGTAAATGCTAGATCATACCTTTGCCAAATCTATGGAGCTTATTAGCTCATCGGTCCTCCATTGACTCAAATTGATCTTGCTTGACAGCTGGACAACGATCACTCAATGATCTTACTTAAGGTCCTTATCTTGATTCCTGCATCAAATAACTCCCCTAGGTACTTAGTCATTCAACCAACCATCCCGAAAGACCTAAGTAACCTTTGAGAAGTCTTTGAAAGGATAAGGGTTTGCATTCTCGGCTCATGCACAATCCAAAATCCTTTTGCCTTATAGGCAATAGTACCAAGTCCATATTATGGACTGACAAAGCTCATTAGATCCTAAGTCAATCAACCAACCTTCCTCACATGACTTGGAACTGATGAATCATCATCTGGCCTGATCGGCCTTGGGACATAACCCAGACAACAGATATGACTTGTTCATACCAACCGATGCATTCCTAAATCAGATTAGTTCCGACACCTTGAACCATCATCCAGAGGTCAGGTCTTCCATACTCAACCATGATCATATCTTACACGGCTTTCCATTAACAATCACACCTAGGCTTAGTACCTATGGTCTACGACACATAATACTAGCCAGACACTTCGTCATGGCTCTTAGCCCATACCGAAGCTATTAACACCAAGGTTGATATATAGAAGCATCACACCAATACTCTTACTCCAGAAACGTGACTATCCATACTAGTGCTCGGCCATCGAACCATCGTCATGAAACATGATCCGACCACTAGACTTGATAAGCCTTCGTCCACTTAGCATGTACTGATATAACCGGCCTTCCATTGCCATCATGTGGGTGTACGCCCTACATAAGGCATATGGCGCCTATCCTACTAACCAACCAGAGGTTGATTGTAAGATATCCTACTTAGCCTTTGCGACTAGAACCATCCAACCATAGTCGGATCGTCCATAGTGCCGTCTAACCGTCTGGTTAAGAGCTAGGTGCGATCGGCCAGTTATAAGTCCGGCCCAAAGTCTCACGGACCTTCTTACCTGATCCGACCCAAAGCCTGGATCCATACCACAGAGTAAGGCCCAAGACCCAACCGGATTGCCTTGCAACCGATCAGACCTTGCTACGCAACACTCCGATTAAACTAACCTTCCGTCCGTTTGACTATGCAGCCGCAGACTGTCCACTTGTTTCGGCCTAAGCCTTGAACCAATGGCACCGTTTGGAACTCACACCCTTTGGGAACTAGTACCCTTTGGACACTCGTGCCTCTTGGCAACTCATGACCCTTGGCATCTTGCACCCATTCAGATGCTCCAACCGTTCGACCTAACCGTCCGTATGGACTGTCTGGTCCGTGCGTGTGTCCGGCCTATGGCCAAAGGATCACGCCTTAACCTACCCAAGTCATGAACCATTGTGACTGCTCAGGGAAGGGTTGCAACCGTTCAGAACAGAACAGAACCGCCCCTATCCAATCGGAACACCTGAGGCCGGTTTAGACCATGCACGCGCCTAACTCGTCGGTTATGGACCGCGACCGCATTACTCTACCAGAACAACGGTTATAACCAATCCCAACACATCAACAAGGCGAAGCCAATGTACAGAAGGAGTTGAAGAAGAATTGGATGAAAAGAATGAGAAGAATAGGACACAATTCAAACGCCCATGGCTAGACCGGTTCGGACTGTCCGATTGTCTTAGCCGATGAGTCGGTGGTTACCCACTGACCCTATCTGACTGAACCACGGCTTTGTAGTCCTTCTCCAGACCTTTCTCTATGCCTTGGGTATTCATAACCACACGGCCTCCTCTCTCTTAAACCGTTCTCCTTGCCGGAGATACAAAACCACCACGACCGGCCCTTTTCCGGCCGATCTCTTGGCCGAGACTCTCTCTCTCTCTCTCTCTCTACGTTTTTCTCTGAGTATTTTACTCTGGAATTGGATAATGAAACCAACAGGAGAGGCCCCATATTTATAGAAAACGAGGGGGTAAGTCTTGCCCCACGAACAGGCACGACTTGCTATCGAACGGGCACCATCGGCCAAGGGTTGTGCCCCCTCGGCCACTTGCATCCCATCGTCCTTTCTGATTGGGTTTGGGATCGATCATAAGCCTAACCCACGCCCCAAGCCTCCTGGACTTAGCCCACAGCCTTGTCCAAAGACCCAACAGCCTGTGGCCTCATGGCCGGACCTCACAGCCCGCCATTGACCCGGACCCGGACCATCGGCCTAAAACCCGAACAGTCCGTCTACCTGAGGTGAGCTGACTCTCAGATGCCTCAGCTGAGTGAGCTACTAGTCCAGCTAATGGAGCTGATTTAGTAGGGACTGAGCTGGAGTGAACTAAACCAAGCTTCGTTGAGCTGGTCGAGCTACTCGTCTACTTCGTCCAGTTACCGTCTTACTCGTCCTAGCTGTCTATTAGCTTATATAAGGTTAAGTCTAAGTTTCCTTATGTTCTTAACCTTCTTTCTCGACCATGGAACGCTTGCCTTGATGTCCTATGACTGGCTGGTACGTTTCCTCGAACCATGGCCGTCCCGACAAATCCTTTCCAGGATTGGGGGCGTGACAGTTTGGGTGATTTTCGCCCAGCTGCTGTTCAGTACACACAGGACGTCCGTGGGTGTCCGCCAGCACACACAGGACATCTGGGGCTGTCCGTGGATGTCTGTCAGCACACACAGGACGTCCATGACTGTCCGTGTGTGTCTGTCCGCACACACATGACGTCCGTGGGTGTCTGTCAGCACACACAGGACGTTCGTGTGTGTCTGTCAGCACACACATGACGTCCGTGGCTGTCCATGTGTGTCCGTGTGTGTCCGTCAGCACACACAGGACGTCCGTGGCTGTTCATCAGTATACATTTCAACACGTTGGTCCTTGGACTTAGCACGCTAGCCCTTCTCGTGGACTGTTTGGGTGATTTTGGCCCACGTGGGCTCTCTGTTCAGTACACTGAGGCGTCCGTGGGTGTCCGCCAGCACACACAGGACGTCCGTGGCTGTCCATGGCTGTCCGTCAGCACACACAGGACGTCCGTGGCTGTCCATCAGTACACATATCAGCACGTTGTTCCTTGGACTCAGCACACACAGGACATCCTGGGCTGTCTGTTCAGTACAAACAGGACGTATGTGGGTGTCCGCCAGCACACACAGGACATCCGTGGCTGTCCATGTGTGTTCGTGTCTGTCCGTGTGTGTCCATCAGCACACACAGGACGTCCGTGGCTGTCCATCAGTACACATATCAGCACGTTGGTCCTTAGACTCAGCATGCTGGCCCTTCCCGGGGACTGTTTGGGTGATTTTGGCCCACGTGGGCTGTCTGTTCAGTACACACAGGACGTCCGTGGGTGTCCGTCAGGACATACAGGACGTCCGAGGCTGTCTGTGGCCCTCCGTTAGGACACACAGGACGTCCGTGACTGTCTGTGTGTGTCCGTCAGCACACACAAGATGTCTGTGGGTGTCCGTCAGCACACATAGGACGTACGTGTGTGTCCGTCAGCACACACACGACGTCTGTGGCTTTCCATGTGTGTCCCTGTGTGTCCGTCAGCACTCACAGGACATCCATGGCTGTCCATGTGTGTCCGTCAGAACACATAGGACGTCGGTGGCTGTCCATCAGTACATTGGTCCTTGGACTCAGCACGCTGGCCCTTCTCGTGGACTGTTTGGGTGATTTTGGCCCACGTGGGCTGTTTGTTCAGTACATAGAGGACGTCCGTGGGTATCCGCCTGCACACACAGGATGTCTGTGTGTGTCCGTCAGGGGCTGTTCGTGTGTCTCCGTCAGCACACACAGGACGTCCGTGACTGTCTATCAGCACACATATCAGCATGTTGGTCCTTAAACTCAGAATGTTGACCCTTCCCGTGGACTGTTCGGGTGATTTTGGCCCACGTGGGCTGTCTGGTCAGTACACACAGGACGTCCGTGGGTGTCCGCCAGCACACACAGGATGTCCATGGCTGTCCGTGTTTGTCCGTCTGTGTCTGTCAACACACACATGATGTCCGTGGCTATCCATCAGTACACATATCAGCACGTTGGTCCCTTGACTCAGCACGCTGGCCTTCCCGTGGACTGTTTGGGTAATATTGCCCCACGTGGGCTGTCTGTTCAGTACACACAGGACATCCGTGGGTGTCCGCCAGCACACACATGACGTCTATGGCTGTCTGTGGCTGTCCGTCAGCACACACAGGACGTATGTGGCTGTCCGTGTGTGTTTGTGTGTGTCTGTGGGTGTCCGCCAGCATACACAGGATGTTCATGGCTGTCAGTGGCTGTCTGTCAGCACAAGCAGGACGTCCGTGTGTGTCCGTCAGCACACACAGGACGTCTGTGGCTGTCCGTCAGCACACAAAGGACGTCTGTGACCGTCCGTGTGTGTCCGTCAGCACATACATGACGTCTGTGGGTGTCCGTCAGCACACACAGGACGTCCGTGTGTGTCCCGTCAACACACACTAGACGTCCGTGGCTGTCCATGTGTGTCTGTGTTTGTCCGTCAACACACATAGGACGTCCGTGGCTGTCCATCAGTACACATATCAGCACATTGGTTCTTGGACTCAGCACCCTGGCCCTTCTCGTGGACTGTTCGGGTGATTTTGGCCCACGTGGGCTGTCTGTTCAGTACACATAGGATGTACGTGGGTGTCCGTCAGCACACACAGGACATTCGTGTGTGTCCATCAGCTCACAGAGGACGTCCGAGGCTATCCGTGTGTGTCCGTCAGCACACACTGGACGTCCGTGACTGTCCATCAGTACACATATCAGCATGTTGGTCGTTGGACTCAGCACGTTGACCCTCCCGTGGACTGTTCGGGTGATTTCGGCCCACGTGGGCTGTCTGGTCAGTACACACAGGACGTCTGTGGGTGTCCGCCAGCACAGACAGGACGTCCGTGGCTGTCCGTGTGTGTTCGTCTGTGTGCGTCACACACAGGACGTCCGTGGCTATCCATCAGTACACATATCAGGACGTTGGTCCTTGGACTCAGCACGCTGGCCCTTCTTGTGGACTGTTTGGGTGATTTTGGCCCACGTGGGCTGTTTGTTCAGTACACAGGATGTCCGTGGGTGTCCGCCAGCACACACATGACGTCTGTGGCTTTCCGTGGCTGTCCGTCAGCACACACAGGACGTCTGTGGCCGTCTGTGTGTGTCCGTGTGTGTCCGCCAGCATACACAGGATATTCGTGGCTATCCGTGGCTAGGACGTCCGTGTGTGTCCGTCAGCACACACAGGACGTCCGCGTGTGTCTGTCAGCACACACAGGACGTCCATGGCTGTCCATCAGTACACATATCAGCACACTGGTCCTTGGACTCAACATCCTGGCCCTTCCCGTGCACGGTTCGGGTGATTTTGGCCCACGTGGGCTGTCTGTTCAGAACACATAGGACGTCCGTGGGTGTCCATCAGCACACACAGGACGTCCGTGGGTGTTCGTCTGTACACACATGACATCCGTGGCTGTCCGTGTGTGTCTGTGTGTGTCCGTGTGTGTCCGTCAGCACACACATGACGTCTGTGGCTGTTCATCAGTACACATATCAGCACATTGGTCGTTGGACTCAGCATGCTAACCCTTCCCGTGGACTGTTCGGGTGATTTTGGCCCACGTGGGCTGTCTATTCAGTACACACAGGACGTCAGTGGGTGTCCGTCAGCAGTCAGCACACACAGGACGTGTGTGGGTGTCCGTCAGCACACACAGGACGTCCGTGTGTGTCCGTCAGGACACACAGGACGTCTGGGGCTGTCCTTGTGTGTCCGTGTGTGTCCATCAGCACACATAGGACGTCCGTGGCTGTCCATCAGTACACATATAAGCACGTTGGTCCTTGGACTCAGCACGCTGACCCTTCCCGTGGACTGTTAGGGTGATTTTGGCCCAAGTGGGCTGTCTGTTCAGTACACACAGGACGTCCGTGGGTGTCCATCAGCACACACAGGACGTCCGTGGGTGTCCGTCAGTACACACAGGACATCCGTGGCTGTCCGTGTGTGTCCGTGTGTGTCCGTCAGCACACATATGACGTTTGTGGCTGTTCATCAGTACACATATCAGCACGTTGATCGTTGGACTCAGCATGCTACCCCTTACCGTGGACTGTTCGGGTGATTTTGGCCCACGTGGGCTGTCTATTCAGTACACACAGGACGTCCGTGGGTGTCCGTCAGCAGTCAGCACACACAGGACGTGTGTGGGTGTCCGTCAGCACACATAGGACGTACGTGTGTGTCCGTCAGCACACACACGACGTCTGTGGCTTTCCATGTGTGTCCCTGTGTGTCCGTCAGCACTCACAGGACATCCGTGGCTGTCCATGTGTGTCCGTCA
Organism: Brassica rapa; assembly: GCF_000309985.2. Lineage (NCBI taxonomy): Eukaryota > Viridiplantae > Streptophyta > Magnoliopsida > Brassicales > Brassicaceae > Brassica > Brassica rapa. Next base: position 44,553 of record NW_022610849.1, read on the forward strand.
GAACACACAGGACGTCGGTGGCTGTCCATCAGTACATTGGTCCTTGGACTCAGCACGCTGGCCCTTCTCGTGGACTGTTTGGGTGATTTTGGCCCACGTGGGCTGTTTGTTCAGTACATAGAGGACGTCCGTGGGTATCCGCCTGCACACACAGGATGTCTGTGTGTGTCCGTCAGGGGCTGTTCGTGTGTCTCCGTCAGCACACACAACGTCCGTGACTGTCTATCAGCACACATATCAGCATGTTGGTCCTTAAACTCAGAATGTTGACCCTTCCCGTGGACTGTTCGGGTGATTTTGGCCCACGTGGGCTGTCTGGTCAGTACACACAGGACGTCCGTGGGTGTCCGCCAGCACACACAGGATGTCCATGGCTGTCCGTGTTTGTCCGTCTGTGTCTGTCAACACACACATGATGTCCGTGGCTATCCATCAGTACACATATCAGCACGTTGGTCCCTTGACTCAGCACGCTGGCCCTTCCCGTGGACTGTTTGGGTAATATTGCCCCACGTGGGCTGTCTGTTCAGTACACACAGGACATCCGTGGGTGTCCGCCAGCACACACATGACGTCTGTGGCTGTCTGTGGCTGTCCGTCAGCACACACAGGACGTATGTGGCTGTCCGTGTGTGTTTGTGTGTGTCTGTGGGTGTCCGCCAGCATACACAGGATGTTCATGGCTGTCAGTGGCTGTCTGTCAGCACAAGCAGGACGTCCGTGTGTGTCCGTCAGCACACACAGGACGTCTGTGGCTGTCCATCAGCACACAAAGGACGTCTGTGACCGTCCGTGTGTGTCCGTCAGCACATACATGACGTCTGTGGGTGTCCGTCAGCACACACAGGACGTCCGTGTGTGTCCCGTCAACACACACTAGACGTCCGTGGCTGTCCATGTGTGTCTGTGTTTGTCCGTCAACACACATAGGACGTCCGTGGCTGTCCATCAGTACACATATCAGCACATTGGTTCTTGGACTCAGCACCCTGGCCCTTCTCGTGGACTGTTCGGGTGATTTTGGCCCACGTGGGCTGTCTGTTCAGTACACATAGGATGTCCGTGGGTGTCCGTCAGCACACACAGGACATTCGTGTGTGTCCATCAGCTCACAGAGGACGTCCGAGGCTATCCGTGTGTGTCCGTCAGCACACACTGGACGTCCGTGACTGTCCATCAGTACACATATCAGCATGTTGGTCCTTGGACTCAGCACGTTGACCCTTCCCGTGGACTGTTCGGGTGATTTCGGCCCACGTGGGCTGTCTGGTCAGTACACACAGGACGTCTGTGGGTGTCCGCCAGCACAGACAGGACGTCCGTGGCTGTCCGTGTGTGTTCGTCTGTGTGCGTCACACACAGGACGTCCGTGGCTATCCATCAGTACACATATCAGGACGTTGGTCCTTTGACTCAGCACGCTGGCCCTTCTTGTCGACTGTTTGGGTGATTTTGGCCCACGTGGGCTGTTTGTTCAGTACACAGGATGTCCGTGGGTGTCCGCCAGCACACACATGACGTCTGTGGCTTTCCGTGGCTGTCCGTCAGCACACACATGATGTCTGTGGCCGTCTGTGTGTGTCCGTGTGTGTCCGCCAGCATACACAGGATGTTCGTGGCTATCCATGGCTAGGACGTCCGTGTGTGTCCGTCAGCACACACATGACGTCCGCGTGTGTCTGTCAGCACACACAGAAGTCCATGGCTGTCCTCAGTACACATATCAGCACACTGGTCCTGGGACTCAACATCTGGCCCTTCCCGTGGACAGTTTGGTGATTTTTTGGCCCACGTGGGCTGTCTGTTCAGAACACATAGGACGTCGTGGGTGTCCATCAGCACACACAGGACGTCCGTGGGTGTCGTCTGTACACACATTGACATCCGTGGCGTCCGTGTGTCTGTGTGTGTCCGTGTGTGTCCGTCAGCACACACATGACGTCTGTGGCTGTTTCATCAGTACACATATCAGCACATTGGTCGTTGGACTCAGCATGCTAACCCTCCCGTGGACTGTTCGGAGTGATTTTTGGCCCCGGGGGCTGTCTATTCAGTACACACAGGACGTCAGTGGGTGTCCGTCAGCAGTCAGCACACACAGGACGTGTGTGGGTGTCCGTCAGCACACACAGGACGTCCGTGTGTGTCCGTCAGGACACACAGGACGTCCTGGGGCTGTCCGGGTGTGTCCGTGTGTGGGTCCATCAGCACACATAGGACGTCCGTGGCTGGTCCATCTACACATATAAGCACGTTGGTCCTTGGCTCAGCACGCTGACCCTTCCGTGGACTGTTAGGGTGATTTTGGCCCAAGTGGGCTGTCTGTTCAGTAACACAGGACGTCCGTGGTTCCTCGCACACACAGGACGTCCGTGGGTGTCCGTCAGTACACACAGGACATCCGTGGCTGTCCGTGTGTGTCCGTGTGTGTCCGTCAGCACACATATGACGTTTGTGGGCTGTTCATCAGTACACATATCAGCACGTTGATCGTTGGACTCAGCATGCTACCCCTTACCGTGGACTGTTCGGGTGATTTTGGCCCACGTGGGCTGTCTATTCAGTACACACAGGACGTCCGTGGGTGTCCGTCAGCAGTCAGCACACACAGGACGTGTGTGGGTGTCCGTCAGCACACACAGGACGTCCGTGTGTGTCCGTCAGCACACACAGGACGTCTGGGGCTGTCCTTGTGTGTCCGTGTGTGTCCGTCAGCACACATAGGACGTCCGTGGCTGTCCATCAGTACACATATAAGCACATTGGTCCTTGGACTCAGCACGCTGTCCCTTCCCGTGGACTGTTAGGGTGATTTTGGACAAGTGGGCTGTCTGTTCACTACACACAGGATGTCCGTGGGTGTCCATCAGCACACACAGGACGTCCGTGGGTGTCCGTCAGTACACACAGGACATCCGTGGCTGTCCATGTGTGTCCGTGTGTGTCCGTCAGCACACACATGACGTCTGTGGGTGTCCATCAGTACACATATCAGCACGTTGGTCGTTGGACTCAGCACACTGACCCTTTGAAGAACCCAAAGGAACGAACACTCAAACGGATCTGATGATATGAACACGATCTGAAGAGATAGAGAACTGATGGATTGTTTAGTGACAGAAAGGGATACGGAAGACCCAATGATACTACTAGAACTCTCAA
>NW_022610850.1:0-34067 GCF_000309985.2 Brassica rapa
AAGAAGTGATTAAGAGAAGTTTGTGAAAGATAAGTGACTAGATAGAGCCGTTTAGAGTCTAAGAGAGAACCATAGTGTCTAAGAGATTAGAGACTCAAAATGCATAATCTAATTAATGAGTGAGGTTACATATTTATATGGAAAGCATAAGGGTTTACAAGAGGCGAAATGGGCACTATTGAAGCATGTAGAGTCAAGATTGCTTTCCGGATGATTGGATGATAAGGCTCACACGCTTTGCCTCTTTACAAGCCTGTTCCAGCCTGGCACGCTCTTCCCTTATCCACTCAACGGTCTGATCCCTTCTCCTTAAGCCCCCAAGGTAACATTCCTTTGTTACCGTTTCACTTGGTCGAGTTGGGTAAGTTTTGGTCGAGACCTTGGTACGAACGGTACGGCCATGTACGGCCTTGTACGGACGTCCGTACCATTCACACCAAAACTCCCAACTTCAAGCTTCTGTCTCCATCTCTTCTCCTCTTCAACTCCTCTTCTCTCCATACCAATATAATCAACTCAACTCAACACTCCCCTCAAGCTTAGCTTTGTGAAGCCTAAGCTTGGAAGCTACAAGATCTTCCTCATTAAAAACTCACCAAAGAAAACCCAATGGGTAAAACTTTGATGAGGGAAAAGAGTAAGACCTTGCAGCTAAGGGGATTAGCTCCTTCTTCTTCCCAAGATCTATGAGTCCCAATCTGATGTGAATGGACTCCATAGTCTTTTGCCTTGCAGCCTTGGTGAACACATCCGCTAGCTGATCTTCACTCCTTGTATAGCATGGCAAGATCACCCTAGCACAATCATCTGTCTCACCTTGTGGCAATCAACTCAATGTGCTTGGTCCTCTCATTAAAAAACAAGTTGGATGCAATGTGGATGGCAGCTTTGATTGTCACAATGCATTGTCATTGGAGTTGCTTGATCAATCTCCAAGTGCTTCAAGATGCCTTTGATCCATACCAACTCATTGGTAAGGCTTCAGCATGGCTCTATACTCGGCTTCTGCACTTGAACATGACACTACCTTCTGCTTCTTGCTCTTCCAAGTCACCAAGTTGCCTCCAATGAATGTGCAATAGCCTGTGGTTGATCTCCTGTCTGCTCTATCACCAGCCCAATCCGCATCACAATATCCCACCAATTCAGTGCTTCCATTGCAGCCCATCCATACTCTTGATCAGGTGAGCCGTTGAGATACATCAAGATCCTCTCCACCATGCGCCAGTTGCTCCTTAGGCACTTGCATGTGTTGTCACTCACCTGATTCACAGCAAAACAGATGTCGGTCTAGTTATAGTAAGATAAATCAATTTGACAACTAGTTTCTATAGAGTTTAGGATCCTGATAAGGTTTGCTGTCTTCAATCTCCCCTCTCGTCGTGGGACTTGTAGCCATCCTCCATAGGCATCCTTGCTGTCTTGCCTCCATAAGTACCTGCACCTTTCAAAAGATCAAGTGTATATTTCCTTGGGGCATGAACAAACCTTCCTTGGATCTACATATCTCAATTCCAAGGAAGTATTTCATTTCTCCCAAGTCTTTAATCTCAACATGGATTTAAGAAATCCTTGGTTGCTATGATACCTTCCTTTCACTCACTCCCTGTGATAATGATATCATCAACATACACAAGGAGTGCAATCATACCTGAGGGAGTCGTGAGAGTGAAGAGAGTGGTGATCTAGTTCAGACTTCTTGAAGCCCGCCATTCAGAGTAGTGCTCAACTTGTTGTACCAAGCTCTTGGTGATTGCTTCAGCCCATAGATGGCTTTCTTCATCTCAACACATTTTCACTCTTCACTAAGTGTCAAGGCCTGGAGGTGGATGCATATACACTTCATCCTAAAGTTCACCTTGTAGAAACGCATTCTTCACATCCATTTGCCATAACCCCCATCCAAGATTCACAGCCAAGCTTAGTACAATCCGGATTGTGTGTAGTTTAGCTACTGGTGCAAAGGTTTCTATGTAATCTTCTCCATAAGTTTGAGTGAAACCTCTTGCAACTAGCCTTGACTTCTTCCTCTCAATCTTTTCCATCCGCTTTGTACTTGATTGTGAATATCCATCTACTGGTCACAGCCTTCTTCCCTTTTGGTAACTCACTCTCGTACCATGTATCATTCTTGATCATAGCTCCTGCCTCAGCTCCAACTGATTCCTTCCATTCTTTATCCATGATTGCTTCTTCATAGCTTCTTGGATGTAGTTCTCATCCAAGTTAACCATGAAGGCACAATGTTCTTCTGGATATTGAGCAAAGGAGCACACGGCTTGAGAAGGATGCTCCACAGCTTGGGCATTGTAGTACACTCTCGTGTTTACCCAGCTAGAAGGATCCTTCCTTATCCTTGTGCTCCTTCTTAGTGGCTGCACAACCGGTTCTTCTTCCTGTTGTTCTTCTACCACTTCATCTTGAGAAGGTGTTTGTATTTGCCTCACACCATGATCATGACCAAGACCATCAGAGCCTATGCTCTCTTCTCCTTCATTCTCTACTCCTCCTTCATCCTGGTTAGCCTCTTGCATAGGTTCCTCATGCTCCTCTCCTCCCTCATGATCAAGGTGGGATGGTGAACCAACTTCAGGAGGTGTAGTTGCGTGATTCCTTGGATCCTGGGATGTATTGATTCCAAGACCTTCAAGGATGATCCGCAAGGTGGTGGCCTTGTCTGATGTTAAGTCCTTCAGGTCTTCTTGGTTCTTTTCTTCATAGTATCCTCTATCTTCCAAGAACTTCACATCTCTAGATACAAGTACTCTCCTTGCTATAGGATCATAGCATTTGTATCCTTTCTGTGTAGCATTTGTATCCTTTCTGTGTAGCTGAGTATCCTATGAACACAGCCTTAGTACTTCTTGCTTCTAGCTTGTTGATCATCTCTCCTGGTTTGAGCACAAAGCATAGGCATCCAAAGACTCGCAAGTAATCAAGTGCTGGTTTGTACCTGTTCAGAACTTCAAATGGAGCCTTCTCATTCAGAACCTTGGCTGGAGTTCTGTTGATCAAGTAACAAGCAGTGGCAACCGCATCACTCCAAAATCTCTTTGGAACATTACTCTGAAACATAAGAGACCTTGCCACTTCCATGAGGTGCCTATTCTTCCTCTCAGCCACTCCATTTTGCTGTGGAGTATACGGACAGCTTGTTTGATGTAGGATCCCATGCTGTGATAAGTGTTGCTTGAATGCATGACTTGTGTACTCTCCTCCATTATCTGATCTCAAAATTTTAATCTTAGCATGATAATGGTTAGTTACATAAGTTTGAAAATTCCTAAATGCATCAAGTACCCTATCTTTGGTCTGAATTAAGGTTAACCAGGTGTATTTGGATTTTTCATCAATGAATGTGACAAAGTACTTATAACTATCTCTAGATAAGCAAGGAGCAGTCCACACATCTGAATGAATTAGATCAAAGCAATTATCATAAACGGTAGTAGACTTTTGAAACACAGTTCTACAATGCTTGCCTAAAATACAAGCTTCACAATCTTTGTTCTCAAACACAACACCTGGTACCATTAAGTTCAAAGCTTTAACATGAGGGTGTCCTACTCTAGCATGCCACAATGCATTTTTATTCAACAAAGAAGCAGAAGTAAACGAGCAACTATAATCAGGAACAGAAGTGAGTTCTTCAAGCATATAGAGATCTCCCTTAGTCACCCTTTTCCCAATCAATCTGCTGCTCTCAATATCCTGAAACTTCACATCATTAGGACTAAAGATAACATTGCATTGTAAATCATTAGTACATTTCTTCACAGATAATAGGTTTGATGTGAATTCAGGCATGTAAAAAGCTCTAGATTCTTTGTTAAACAACTTAAGCTTTCCTATTCCTCTAATAGGTATCTTATCCCCATTTGCTATCATCACATGCCCATGCGTAGGTTCTATATCCTTAATCAAGTTCTCATCACTTATCATATGATGTGATGCACCAGAATCAACAATCAATGGTTTACCTACTCGTTTAGCATTATGACATAGATTACTAAGCAATGGATGCATCCTATCAGTTCTAGCAATGTGAGCATTTCTATACTCATTCCTAGCTTCTAACCATTCTACTAGTTCTCTAATCAAGTGATCATCCTTATATGCAATCATAGAAGCTCCAAAGGAATAACCATAAGTGTTACCGTTTTCCTTTAGCATTTTGAAGAGAGCGTCAAGGTCTGATCTCTTGATGTAGTCATCATTGCTGCGTGAGCTTGAGGCGCCTGTGTAAGCCACCAGAGACTTCCCATTCCCATCATTGCCTCCAAGCCCATCTGCTTCACTCGCCTTGCTGGTGCCAGCTCCACTTGAACCTTCAGTCACATTTGCCCTTCCCTCACGCTCCTTCATGAACTTGGCCGGCTTGAGGTGTGGGTGTAGTATCCAGCATTGGCTCTTCTTATGACCATGCTTCTTGCAATGATCACAGTTGCCATTGAACTTCCTGTCCTCGTACTTCCCGTGAGATGCCTTGTTTGCTTGTGGAGTCTCGGTTGAGTCCTCATGAGCTGCTTGATTGGCAAGAGAGAGCTCCCCCTTTCCTCCAAACAACCCCATAGATCCCTGCTCCCTTTGGATTTACGCACACACCTCCTCAAGGTCCGGAAGCTTGTCTGACCTCAGCATGTGCTGGATGAGTTGAGTGTAGGCTGGGTTCAGTGTGAGAAGCAACCCAAAGACCTTGTCTTGCTCGCGCCTCTCATTCAACTGATCTGGATCAGTTGTGCTCGGCCTCAGCATCTCCAGCTCTGACCATAATGACCTGAACCTCCCCAAGTGCTTAGTGAACTCCATGTCCTGTTGTGCAAGACGGTTGATCGCTAGCTTCACTTCAAACACACGGCTGAGGTTGGAAATGTTCCCATACACCTTCTTCAGCGTGTCCCACAGCTCCTTGGCTGATTCACAGTAGCTGTAGGCATCCAAGATAGCTGGGTCCAAGGATGCGTGTAGAACCGTCATCACCAGCATGTCTTCTTGTTGCCATTTCTCCACAGCCGCTTCATTGGAGACCTCTTCTTGATCTCCTCCCTGAGTAATGAGTTTCGGAGCCTCCCCTGTTGTGATGTGCCCCCACAAACCCTTACTTCCCACCGCAGTCTTCACCATCCGAGACCACACAAGGTAGTTGCTACCTTTGAAAGTAACCACTACCTTCATCCTCATGTTCATCCCATGTTCCATCTTTGCTTGACTTGAAAACATGAATCTTGAATCTCGGACACACCAACCTTGAGTCTAGAATCACGCAAACACACAGAACGTAGCACAGCTTCAACTAGAACGTATCACAGCTTCAACAGCTTCAATACTACTCGCGTGTAGCTTCAACGCCGTTAGCTTGTAACTCTCTAAAGATCAAACCCCAGATTCAAATGAACCTGGCTCTGATACCATATGAGATTAAGAGATCCTTAGAGTAATCAGAATAAAGAGAGTGTTTAAGAAGTGATTAAGAGAAGTTTGTGAAAGATTAAGTGACTAGATAGAGCCGTTTAGAGTCTAAGAGAGAACCATAGTGTCTAAGAGATTAGAGAGACTCAAACTGCATAATCTTATTAATGAGTGAGGTTACATATTTATATGGAAAGCATAAGGGTTTACAAGAGGCGAAATGGGCACTATTGAAGCATGTAGAGTCAAGATTGCTTTCCGGATGATTGGATGATAAGGCTCACACGATTTGCCTCTTTACAGCCTGTTCCAGCCTGGCACGCTCTTCCCTTATCCACTCAACGGTCTGATCCCTTCTCCTTAAGCCCCCAAGGTAACATTTCCTTGTTACCGTTTCACTTGGTCGAGTTGGGTAAGTTTTGGTCGAGACCTTTGGTACGGACGGTACGGCCATGTACGGCCTTGTACGGACGTCCGTACCATTCACACCAAAACTCCCCAAGCTTCTCCATCTCTTCTCCTCTTCAACTCCTCTTCTCTCCATACCAATATAATCAACTCAACTCAACACCTATGAGATTTATTCAACTTCCTGGTGATTCTACACCACTTTATGTATCCAAATCAACCTTCTCACAAAGTGAGTCATCCTGGTTTGATTGGAACGACGAAGAAGCTGTCTTATTCCCAAACTGGAAAACTGGAATCACCTGATTTGAAAGTGGGATAACTTCTTCTTGCCAACTCCTATGAGATTTATTCAACTTCCTGGTGATTCTCCACCACTTTATGTATCCAAATCAAGCTTCTCACAAAGTGATTCATCCTGGTTTGATTGGAACGACGATGAAGCTGTGCTATTCCAAAACTGGGAAACTGGAATCACCTGATTTGAAAGTGGGATAACTCCTTCATCCCAACTCCTATGAGATTTATTCAACTTCCTGGTGATTCTCCACCACTTTATGTATCCAAATCAAGCTTCTCACAAAGTGAGTCATCCTGGTTTGGTTGGAACGACGAAGAAGCTGTCTTATTCCCAAACTGGGAAACTGGAATCACCTGATTTGAAAGTGGGATAACTTCTTCTTGCCAACTCCTATGATATTTATTCAACTTCCTGGTGGTTCTCCACCACTTTATGTATCCAAATCAAGCTTCTCACAAAGTGATTCATCCTGGTTTGATTGGAACGACGATGAAGCTGTGCTATTCCCAAACTGGGAAACTGGAATCACCTGATTTGAAAGTGGGATAACTTCTTCTTGCCAACTCCTATGATATTTATTCAACTTCCTGGTGATTTTCCACCACTTTATGTATCCATATCAAGCTTCTCACAAAGTGATTCATCCTGGTTTGATTGGAACGACGATGAAGCTGTGCTATTCCCAAACTGGGAAACTGGAATCACCTGATTTGAAAGTGGGATAACTTCTTCATCCCAACTCCTATGAGATTTATTCAACTTCCTGGTGATTCTCCACCACTTTAGGTATCCAAATCAAGCTTCTCACAAAGTGATTCATCCTGGTTTGATTGGAACGACGATGTGAGATTTTAGAGATTTAAGAAGGTATTGAGAGATTAAGAAAGATTAAAGAGAAGTTTAGTGAAAGATTTAAACAAGTATCATGGTTTGAGAGTGATTAAGAGACTTTGAGATTTAAACTAGAGAGAGAGTAGAGAGAGAGTGATTCAATCTCGTTAATCATTAATCTGATGAGGTTACAACTTATATAGTATGAGAGCTTAGGGTTTACAAGGTTTAAAGATAAGCTAAAGCTTGTGTAGTCAACCAGGAGAGGAGCGCATATCATAAAGCATCCAATGAGCTTCTTCCCGCGTGTGAAGCATCTTGGATCTTTGACTAGGATGCTGACAGTCTGTCACAGCCTGGCACAGCCTGTCAGATGCGCTCCTCAAGCTCTCTCAACGGTCTGATCCAAGTAGAGCATGGTAGAAGGTAAGAATGATCCGTTTACTCCCCTCTTGGTTAAACGGTCATGGTAACTTCTTCTTTACCTTGTACGGCCACCTTGTACGGCCTGTCCGTACACTCACATCCCTAACTTCATCCTCAAGCCTCTAATCTTCTCTAGCTTCATATCACATAGTTGCATCACCTCATTTCAACACTCCCCCTCAAGCTTAACCATGTGGAACAAGTTAAGCTTGGAAGGACCATGAGATCTTCCTCATTAAAAACCTTACCAAAGAAAACCCATTTGGGACAAAACTTTGATAAGGGAAAAAGAGTAAAGACCTCATGATCAGGGGACTATTCTATGGGTGTAAGATCAATGAGTCCTAACCTGATGTGTATGGACTCCATTGTCTTTTGTCTTGCTGCCTTGGTGAATACATCCGCTAACTGATCCTCACTCCTTGTATAGCATGGCAAGATTACTCCCAAAACGATCATCTGCCTCACCTTGTGGCAGTCTACTTCAATGTGCTTGGTTCTCTCATGGAACACTGAGTTGGATGCAATGTGTATAGCTGCTTGGTTGTCGCAATGCATAGTCATTGGTGTAGCTTGCTCTATCTCCAAGTGTTTCAAGATCCCTTTGATCCACACCAACTCATTGGTTAGCTTCAGCATTGCCCTATACTCAGCTTCAGCACTTGAACAAGATACTACTTTCTGCTTCTTGCTCTTCCATGTCACAAGATTACCTCCAATGAATGTACAATAGCCGGTAGTTGATCTTCTGTCTGTTGAAGAGAAGTCTTGAGAGGTTAAGAAGGAGCTTAGGAGGAATGGAGAAGGTTGGGTAAGGTGTGTCCGTACAAGGCAAGGCCGTACAAGGCCGTACTACTTGGCCATACACACTTACCTCAGCTGCGGTTAAGTCAAGAGTTACTTGAGTGACTTACCGTGATAAGAAGAAGCACTGATCACTCACCTGAAGGATCAGACCGTTACCAAAGGAAGAAGGAGCGTGTGACAGACTGTCTTGAGCTGGAAAGGAGAAGGCATAAAGCAAAGATGCCTCACACACGCGGTCACTCCTATTGGATAGTTCAAATGCATTCTTATCTTATCCTTTGACTCTACATGCTTGTAATCGAAACCATAGAGTCTCTCTCACACTATATAATGTATCCTAATCCCATTGATGAATGTTAGACAGTTCTAATCACTAAATCTCTCTACACATTTCACAATGATTCTCCATTAGTCTCATAATCTCTTACTCTCTCTTAATCTATCTCTTATAAACTCAGATTCTACTTTACATTTCTCAAAAGTCATATGGTATCAGAGCCAGGTTGATTTCAATCTGAGTTCTTTGGTGTTTCTCTTAAAGATTCAAACTTGAAGCTTTAAGAGATCAAGTGAGTGTGTTTGGAGTGTTCTTGAGAGATTCGACATCACAAAGGTTTCAACTACTTTTTGGGAGATCTTTTCTGGTTCTTTGGAGGTTCTTTGAAGATACAAGACAAGATACAAGGTGGGAAGCTGGGGTTGCGAATCTGAGGTCCAAGATCAAGTCTTTTGCAAGCTATTGAAGTGAAGCTGTTGAAGATGGAAAGCGGAATGAAGATGAAGGTTGCGGTGACTTTCAAGGGAAGTAACTACCTAGTATGGTCTAGGATGGTGAAGACTGCTGTGGGAAGCAAGGGTTTATGGAAGCACATCACATCCGGTGAGGCTCCTAAGCTGATTACCCAAGAAGGAGACAAGGAGAGTGTCTCGGAGAGTGAAGCTGAGAAGTGGCAGCAAGAAGACATGATGGTGATGTCAGTTCTTCATGCCTCGTTGGAGCCAGCTATACTGGATGCTTATAGCTACTGTGAGACAGCCAAGGAGCTGTGGGACACACTGAAGAAGGTGTATGGAAACACTTCCAATCTGAGCCGTGTGTTTGAAGTAAAGAAGGCAATCAATGGGTTGTCTCAAGAAGACATGGAGTTTACCAAGCATTTGGGAAGGTTCCGGTCACGTGGTCTGAGTTGGAGATGCTTAGGCCAAGTACACTTGATCCAGAGCTCCTAAATGAGAGGCGTGAGCAGGACAAGGTCTTTGGGCTCCTACTCACGCTGAATCCAAGCTACACTGGTCTAATCCAGCACATGTTGAGGTCCGAGAAGCTACCTGATCTAGAGGAGGCGTGTGCTCAGATACAAAAGGAGCAAGGCTCCATTGGCTTGTTTGGAGGCAAGGGGGAGCTGTCTCTTGCAAATGCTGTGCAATCTGATCATGAAGAGACTCCACAAGCCAACAAAGCAGCACACGGCAAGTATGAGGATAGGAAGTTCAATGGCAATTGTGATCATTGCAAGAAGCATGGACACAAGAAGAGCCAATGCTGGATACTTCATCCTCATTTGAAGCCGGCGAAGTTCATGAAGGAAAGGGAGGCAAGGGCGCATGTATCTGATGGAGCAGGACCATCTAACCGTGGAGCTGAAGGAGAGGGACGTGAGGGTGATGGCAAGGCACTGGTGACATACTCAGCAACTCCTAACATCCGCGGCAATGATCAGGACTTCATAAGGAGATCCGAGATGGATGCACTCATCAAAATGCTCAAGGAGAATGGTAACATTCATGGGTACTCATTTGGTGCATCAATGATAGCTAGGACTATAGATAATACTCCATATGTTACTGACATTGCTAGGATGAATAGCATTAAGTGTAGTGACAATGCTAGAGCCGAGTACACCTTTGATAGAAATGCTAGGATGTATCATGAGCTTAAAGCATTTAGATCATCATTGAACCTGTGTCACACTGCTAGCAACATAACTAAGCCATTAATTGTTGATTCTGGTGCATCTCATCACATGATTAGTGATACAAATCTCATTAAAGATATAGAACCAACTAATGGACATGTTATGATTGCAAATGGAGATAAGATACCTATTAGAGGAATAGGAAACTTGAAATTGTTTGACAAAAACTCTAGAGCTTTCTATATGCCTGATTTCACATCCAACTTGTTATCTGTCAAGAAGTGCACAACTGATTTGAATTGCAATGTTATATTCAGCCCTAATGATGTGAAGTTTCAGGATATTGAGAGCAGCCAAATGATTGGAAAAGGAATCACTAAAGGAGAGTTGTATTTGCTTGAAGAACTTGAACCTGTTTCCAATCACAAATGCTCATTTACTTCTGCTTCTAGTTTAAATAAAAATGCATTGTGGCATGCTAGATTAGGACATCCCCATGGTAGGGCTTTGAACTTGATGTTACCAGGTGTTTCATTTGAGAATAAGGATTGTGAAGCTTGCATTTTAGGCAAGCATTGTAAAACTGTTTTTCCAAACTCTACTAGTGTTTATGATAAGTGCTTTGATCTTATACATTCTGATGTTTGGACTGCACCTTGCATATCTAGGGATAATCATAAATACTTTGTGACATTCATTGATGAAAAATCCAAATACACCTGGTTAACTTTAATCCCATCAAAAGATAGAGTGATAGATGCATTTAAGAACTTTCAAGCTTATGTGACTAACCATTATCATGCCAAGATTAAAATTTTTAGATCAGATAATGGAGGAGAGTACACAAGCTATGCGTTCAAGAGCCATCTGAATCATCATGGGATCTTGCATCAAACAAGCTGTCCTTATACTCCACAACAGAATGGGGTGGCTGAGAGGAAGAACAGGCACTTGATGGAGGTAGCTAGATCACTGATGTTTCAAGCCAATGTCCCAAAGAGATTTTGGAGTGATGCAGTCGCAACTGCATGCTACTTGATCAACCGGATTCCTACTAAGGTGTTAAAGGATCAAGCACCATTTGAAGTTCTCAACAAGCACAAGCCATCAGTAGAGTACCTAAGAGTATTTGGGTGTTTATGCTATGTGCTGGTACCAGGAGAGTTGAGAAACAAGTTAGAAGCCAGAAGCAGGAAGGCAATGTTCATTGGTTACTCAACAACTCAAAAAGGATACAAGTGTTATGATCCGGAAGCTAGAAGAGTACTTGTATCTAGAGATGTGAAGTTCATTGAAGAAAGAGGATACTATGAGGAGAAGAATCAAGAGGAATTGAAAGATCTCACATCAGATAAGGCTGGAGTCTTAAGGACTATCTTAGAAGGTCTAGGCATCAGCATGAACCAGGATCAATCTGCGAGAGGTGGGGGTCAAGGAGGAAGCTCAAGTGAACCTCTTAGAGCTACACAAACACCTCACCTTGATCATGAGGGGGGAAGTGAACCTGAAACTCAAGAAAATGGCCAAGAAGGAGTCGGCTTGAGTGAAGAAGGAGAAGAGATCAACTCAGGTTCTCATCATCAAGGTGAGCAAAGCCAAGAAGATGAAGAACATCAGAGTGGAGTTCAAGAACCAAGTACACAAGATGAACCGGTTCAAGAACAAGAACAACCTGTATTGAGAAGAAGCACAAGGCTGAGGAAGGATCCTTCCAGTTGGGTAAACACGCGAGTGTACTACAATGCCCAAGCTGTGGAGCATCCCTCTCAAGCTGTGTGCTCCTTTGCTCAATACCCTGAAGAACATTGTGCTTTTATGGTAAATTTGGATGAGAATTACATTCCAAGAAGCTATGAAGAGGCAGTAATGGATAAGGAATGGAAGGAATCAGTTGGAGCTGAGGCAGGAGCTATGATCAAGAATGATACATGGTATGAGAGTGAGTTACCAAAAGGGAAGAAGGCTGTGACTAGTAGATGGATCTTCACAATCAAGTATAAGGCTGATGGAACAGTTGAGAGGAAGAAGTCAAGACTGGTTGCAAGAGGTTTCACTCAAACTTATGGAGAGGATTACATTGAGACCTTTGCACCAGTAGCTAAACTACACACAATCCGGATTGTATTAAGCTTGGCTGTGAATCTTGGATGGGGCTTATGGCAAATGGATATGAAGAATGCATTCCTACAAGGAGAGCTGGAGGATGAAGTGTATATGCATCCACCTCCAGGCTTGGAACACTTAGTGAAAAGAGGGAATGTGTTGAGACTGAAGAAAGCTATCTATGGACTGAAGCAATCACCAAGAGCTTGGTACAACAAGCTGAGTACTACTCTGAATGGCCGAGGTTTCAAGAAGTCTGAACTAGACCACACCCTCTTCACTCTCACTACTCCCTCAGGTATGATTGCACTCCTTGTGTATGTTGATGATATCATTATCACAGGGAGTGATAAGGAAGGTATCATAGCAACCAAGGAGTTCCTTAAATCCATGTTTGAGATTAAAGACTTGGGAGAAATGAAATACTTTCTTGGAATTGAGATATGTAGATCCAAGGAAGGTCTGTTCATGTCCCAAAGGAAGTATACACTTGATCTTTTGAAAGGTGCAGGGGCTTATGGAGGCAAGACAGCAAGGATGCCTATGGAGGATGGCTACAAAGTCCCACGAGAGGGGGAGATTGAAGACAGCAAACCTTACCAGGATCCTAAACTCTATAGAAAACTAGTTGGTAAATTGATTTACCTTACCATAACTAGACCTGACATCTGTTTTGCTGTGAATCAGGTGAGTCAACATATGCAAGTGCCTAAGGAGCATCACTGGCGCATGGTGGAGAGAATCTTGATGTATCTCAACGGCTCACCTGATCAAGGAGTTTGGATGGGGTACAATGGGAGCACTGAAGTGGTTGGATACTGTGATGCGGATTGGGCTGGTGATAGAGCAGACAGGAGATCAACCACAGGCTATTGCACATTCATTGGAGGCAACTTGGTTACTTAGAAGAGTAAGAAGCAGAAGGTGGTGTCTTGCTCAAGTGCGGAGGCTGAGTATAGAGCTATGCTGAAGCTTACCAACGAGCTGGTGTGGATCAAAGGTATCTTGAAGCATTTGGTGATTGATCAAGCCACGCCAATGACAATACATTGTGATAACCAAGCTGCCATCCACATTGCCTCCAACTCGGTGTTCCATGAGAGAACCAAGCACATTGAAGTGGATTGTCACAAGGTGAGGCAGATGATCATCTTAGGAGTCATCCTGCCATGCTACACAAGAAGTGTAGATCAGTTGGCTGATGTGTTCATTAAGGCTGCAAGACAGAAGACAATGGAGTCCATTCACATCAGGTTGGGCCTCATTGATCTTGGGAAGAGAAGGAGCTGATCCCCTTTGGCTGTGAGGTCTTTACTCTTTTTCCCTCATCAAAGTTTTATCCCAATGGGTTTTCCTTGGTGAGGTTTTTAATGAGGAAGATCTCATAGCTGTCCAAGCTTAGTCTTTCACAAAGCTAAGCTTGAGGGGGAGTGTTGAAGAGAAGGCTTGAGAGGTTAAGAAGGAGCTTAGGAGGAATGGAGAAGGTTGGGTAAGGTGTGTCCGTACAAGGCAAGGCCGTACAAGGCCGTACTACTTGGCCGTACACACTTACCTCAGCTGCGGTTAAGTCAAGAGTTACTTGAGTGACTTACCGTGATAAGAAGAAGCACTGATCACTCACCTGAAGGATCAGACCGTTACCAAAGGAAGAAGGAGCGTGTGACAGCCTGTCTTGAGCTGGAAAGGAGAAGGCATAAAGCAAAGATGCCTCACACACGCGGTCACTCCTATTGGATAGTTCAAATGCATTCTTATCTTATCCTTTGACTCTACATGCTTGTAATCAAAACCCTAGAGTCTCTCTCACACTATATAATGTATCCTAATCCCATTAATGAATGTTAGACAGTTCTAATCACTAAATCTCTTTACACATTTCACAATGATTCTCCATTAGTCTCATAATCTCTTACTCTCTCTTAATCTATCTCTTATAAACTCAGATTCTACTTTACATTTCTCAAAAGTCATACTGTCTGCTCTATCTCCTGCCCAATCAGCATCACAATAGCCCACCACTTCAGTACTCTTGTATGAATTTTGAGAAATGTAAGATAGAATCTGAGTTTATAAGAGAATAAGAGATAGATTAAGAAAGATTAAGAGATTATGAGACTAATGGAGAATCATTGTGAAATGTGTAGAGAGATTAAGTGATTAGAACTGTCTAACTTTCATTAATGATCTTGGGTTACAATATATAGTAAGGGGAGCTTAGGGTTTTCGATTACAAAGGATAAGGAAAGCATGTGAAGTCAAAAGGAGGAGGAGCCTATATTTGAATCCGGCCAATGAGCTTCTCCAAGTGTGTGAGGCATCTAGCATCTTCCCATAGATGCTGTTTACTTTCCAGTCCATGCCAGACTGTCAGTCCGCGCCTCATCCCTTCTTCCTCCGTGGTCTTATCCACTCCAAAGCTTATCCTCCTCTCCACTAAGTTACCTTGGTAACTTAGTTTTACCTTGGTGAGTTTGGTTGATGTCCTATGTACGGATGGTACGGCCTGTACGGCCTTGTACGGATCACTCAACCCAAACTCACCTCTTCTTCCATACTTCATATCTTCCTCTAATGCCTTAACTTCCTTAGCTCCTCTTCTCATATACTTAACTCTGATCAACACTCCCCCTCAAGCTTAGCTTTGTGAAAGTCTAAGCTTGGACAGCTATGAGATCTTCCTCATTAAAACCCTTACCAAGGAAAACCCATTGGGATAAAACCTTGATAAGGGAAAAAGAGTAAAGACCTCACAGCCAAAGGGGATCAGCTCCTTCTCTTCCCAAGATCAATGAGGCCCAACCTGATGTGAATGGACTCCATTGTCTTCTGTCTTGCAGCCTTGGTGAACACATCAGCCAACTGATCTTCACTCCTTGTGTAGCATGGCAAGATGACTCCTAAGATGATCATCTGCCTCACCTTGTGGCAATCCACTTCAATGTGCTTGGTTCTCTCATGGAACACCGAGTTGGAGGCAATGTGGATGGCAGCTTGGTTATCACAATGCATTGTCATTGGCGTGGCTTGATCAATCTCTAAATGCTTCAAGATGCCCTTGATCCACACCAGCTCGTTGGTCAGCTTCAGCATAGCCCTATACTCAGCTTCTGCACTTGAGCAAGACACCACCTTCTGCTTCTTACTCTTCCAAGTAACCAAGTTGCCTCCAATGAATGTGCAATAGCCTGTGGTTGATCTCCTGTCTGCTCTATCACCAGCCCAATCCGCATCACAGTATCCAACCACTTCAGTGCTCCCATTGCAACCCATCCATACTCCTTGATCAGGTGAGCCGTTGAGATACATCAAGATCCTCTCCACCATGCGCCAATGATGTTCCTTAGGCACTTGCATGTGTTGACTCACCTGATTCATAGCAAAGCAAATGTCAGGCCTAGTTATAGTAAGGTAAATCAATTTGCCAACTAGCTTTCTATAGAGTTTAGGATCCTGATAAGGTTTGCTGTCTTCAATCTCCCCCTCTCGTGGGACTTTGTAGCCATCCTCCATAGGCATCCTTGCTGTCTTACCTCCATAAGCACCTGCACCTTTCAAAAGATCAAGTGTATACTTCCTTTGGGACATGAACAAACCTTCCTTGGATCTACATATCTCAATTCCAAGGAAGTATTTCATTTCTCCCAAGTCTTTAATCTCAAACATGGATTTAAGGAACTCCTTGGTTGCTATGATACCTTCCTTATCACTTCCTGTGATAATGATATCATCAACATACACAAGGAGTGCAATCATACCTGAGGGAGTAGTGAGAGTGAAGAGGGTGTGGTCTAGTTCAGACTTCTTGAAGCCTCGGCCATTCAGAGTAGTACTCAGCTTGTTGTACCAAGCTCTTGGTGATTGCTTCAGTCCATAGATAGCTTTCTTCAGTCTCAACACATTCCCTCTTTTCACTAAGTGTTCCAAGCCTGGAGGTGGATGCATATACACTTCATCCTCCAGCTCTCCTTGTAGGAATGCATTCTTCACATCCATTTGCCATAAGCCCCATCCAAGATTCACAGCCAAGCTTAATACAATCCGGATTGTGTGTAGTTTAGCTACTGGTGCAAAGGTCTCAATGTAATCCTCTCCATAAGTTTGAGTGAAACCTCTTGCAACCAGTCTTGACTTCATCCTCTCAACTGTTCCATCAGCCTTATACTTGATTGTGAAGATCCATCTACTAGTCACAGCCTTCTTCCCTTTTGGTAACTCACTCTCATACCATGTATCATTCTTGATCATAGCTCCTGCCTCAGCTCCAACTGATTCCTTCCATTCCTTATCCATTACTGCCTCTTCATAGCTTCTTGGAATGTAATTCTCATCCAAATTTACCATAAAAGCACAATGTTCTTCAGGGTATTGAGCAAAGGATCACACAGCTTGAGAGGGATGCTCCACAGCTTGGGCATTGTAGTACACTCGCGTGTTTACCCAACTGGAAGGATCCTTCCTCAGCCTTGTGCTTCTTCTCAATACAGGTTGTTCTTGTTCTTGAACCGGTTCATCTTGTGTACTTGGTTCCTGAACTCCACTCTGATGTTCTTCATCTTCTTGGCTTTGCTCACCTTGATGATGAGAACCTGAGTTGATCTCTTCTCCTTCTTCACTCAAGCCGACTCCTTCTTGGCCATTTTCTTGAGTTTCAGGTTCACTTCCCCCCTCATGATCAAGGTGAGGTGTTTGTGTAGCTCTAAGAGGTTCATTGGAGCTTCCTCTCTGGCCTCCACCACTCGCAGACTGATCCTGGTTCATCCTGATGCCTAGACCCTCTTGGATATTCCTTAAGACTCCAGCCTTATCTGATGTGAGATCCTTCAATTCCTCTTGATTCTTCTCCTCATAGTACCCTCTTTCTTCAATGAACTTCACATCTCTAGATACAAGTACTCTTCTAGCTTCTGGATCATAACACTTGTATCCTTTTTGAGTTGTTGAGTAGCCAATGAACATTGCCTTCCTGCTTCTTGCTTCTAACTTGTTTCTCAACTCTCCTGGTACCAGCACATAGCATAAACACCCAAATACTCTTAAGTACTCTACTGATGGCTTGTGCGTGTTGAGAACCTCAAATGGTGCCTGATCCTTTAGCACCTTGGTGGGAATCCGGTTGATCAAGTAGCATGCAGTTGCAACTGCATCACTCCAAAATCTCTTTGGGACATTGGCTTGAAACATCAGTGATCTAGCAACCTCCATCAAGTGCCTGTTCTTCCTCTCAGCCACCCCATTCTGTTGTGGAGTATAAGGACAGCTTGTTTGATGCAATATCCCATGATGATTTAGATGGCTCTTGAACGCATAGCTTGTGTACTCTCCTCCATTATCTGATCTAAAAATTTTAATCTTGGCATGATAATGGTTAGTCACATAAGCTTGAAAGTTCTTAAATGCATCTATCACTCTATCTTTTGATGGGATTAAGGTTAACCAGGTGTATTTGGATTTTTCATCAATGAATGTCACAAAGTATTTATGATTGTCCCTAGATATGCAAGGTGCAGTCCAAACATCAGAGTGTATAAGATCAAAGCACTTATCATAAACACTAGTAGAGTTTGGAAAAACAGTTTTACAATGCTTGCCTAAAATGCAAGCTTCACAATCCTTATTCTCAAATGAAACACCTGGTAACATCAAGTTCAAAGCCCTACCATGAGGATGTCCTAATCTAGCATGCCACAAAGCATTTTTATTTAAACTAGAAGCAGAAGTAAATGAGCAGTTGTAATTGGAAACAGGTTCAAGTTCTAGAGTTTTTATCAAACAATTTCAAGTTTCCTATTCCTCTAATAGGTATCTTATCTCCATTTGCAATCATAACATGTCCATTAGTTGGTTCTATATCTTTAATGAGGTTTGTATCACTAATCATGTGATGAGATGCACCAGAATCAACAATTAATGGCTTAGTTATGTTGCTAGCAGTATGACAAAGGTTCAAAGATGATCTAAATGCTTTAAGTTCTTGATTCATCCTAGCATTTCTATCAAAGGTGTACTCGGCTCTAGCATTGTCACTACTCTTAATGCTATTCATCCTCGCAATGTCAGTAACATAAGGAGAAGTATTCATAGTCCTAGCTATCATTGATGCACCAAAAGAGTACCCATGAATGTTACCATTCTCCTTGAGCATTTTGATGAGTGCATCCATCTCGGATCTCCTTATGAAGTCCTGATCATTGCCACGGATGTTAGGAGTTGCTGAGTATGTCACCAGTGCCTTGCCATCACCCTCACGCCCCTCTCCTTCAGCTCCACGGTTAGATGGTCCTGCTCCATCAGATACATGCGCCCTTGCCTCCCTTTCCTTCATGAACTTCGCCGGCTTCAAATGGGGATGAAGTATCCAGCACTGGCTCTTCTTGTGTCCATGCTTCTTGCAATGATCACAGTTGCCATTGAACTTCCTATCCTCATACTTGCCGTGAGCTGCTTTGTTGGCTTGTGGAGTCTCTTCATGATCAGATTGCACAGCATTTGCAAGAGAGAGCTCCCCCTTGCCTCCAAACAAGCCAATGGAGCCTTGCTCCTTTTGTATCTGAGCACACGCCTCTTCTAGATCAGGGAGCTTCTCGGACCTCAACATGTGCTGGATTAGACCAGTGTAGCTTGGATTCAGCGTGAGTAAGAGCCCAAAGACCTTGTCCTGCTCACGCCTCTCATTTAGGAGCTCTGGATCAAGTGTACTTGGCCTTAGCATCTCCAACTCAGACCACAGTGACCGGAACCTTCCCAAATGCTTGGTAAACTCCATGTCTTCTTGAGACAACCCATTGATTGCCTTCTTGACTTCAAACACACGGCTCAGATTGGAGGTGTTTCCATACACCTTCTTCAGTGTGTCCCACAGCTCCTTGGCTGTCTCACAGTAGCTATACGCATCCAGTATAGCTGGCTCCAACGAGGCATGAAGAACTGACATCACCATCATGTCTTCTTGCTGCCACTTCTCAGCTTCACTCTCCGAGACACTCTCCTTGTCTCCTCCTTGGGTAATCAGCTTAGGAGCCTTACCGGACGTGATGTGCTTCCATAAGCCCTTGCTTCCCACAGCAGTCTTCACCATCCTAGACCACACTAGGTAGTTACTTCCCTTGAAAGTCACCGCAACCTTCATCTTCATCCCGCTTTCCATCTTCAACAGCTTCACTTCAATAGCTTGCAAAAGACTTGATCTTGGACCTTAGATTCGCAACACCAGCTTCCCACCTTGTATCTTGTCTTGTATCTTCAAAGAACCTCCAAAGAACCAGAAAAGATCTCTCAAAAGTAGCTGAACCCTTTGTGATGTCGAATCTCTCAAGAACACTCCAAACACACTCACTTGATCTCTAAAAGCTTCACGTTTGAATCTTTAAGAGAAACACCAAAGAACTCAGATTGAAATCAACCTGGCTCTGATACCATATGACTTTTGAGAAATGTAAGATAGAATCTTAGTTTATAAGAGAATAAGAGATAGATTAAGAAAGATTAAGAGATTATGAGACTAATGGAAAATCATTGTGAAATGTGTAGAGAGATTAAGTGATTATAACTGTCTAACTTTCATTAATGATCTTGGGTTACAATATATAGTAAGGGGAGCTTAGGGTTTTCGATTACAAAGGATAAGGAAAGCATGTGAAGTCAAAAGGAGGAGGAGCCTATATTTGAATCCGGCCAATGAGCTTCTCCAAGTGTGTGAGGCATCTAGCATCTTCCCATAGATGCTGTTTACTTTCCAGTCCATGCCAGACTGTCAATCCGCGCCTCATCCCTTCTTCCTCCGCGGTCTTATCCACTCCAAAGCTTATCCTCCTCTCCACTAAGTTACCTTGGTAACTTAGTTTTACCTTGGTGAGTTTGGTTGATGTCCTATGTACGGATGGTACGGCCTGTACGGCCTTGTACGGATCACTCAACCCAAACTCACCTCTTCTTCCATACTTCATCTCTTCCTCTAATGCCTTAACTCCCTTAGCTCCTCTTCTCATATACTTAACTCTGATCAACATCTTGTTGCATCCCATCCAAACTCCAAGGCCAGATGTACCATTCAGATACAAGAGGAGTCTCTCCACCATTCGCCAGTGATGCTCCTTTGGGACTTGCATATGCTGGCTCACTTGATTCACAGCAAAGCATATATCCGGACGTGTGATGGTAAGGTAGATGAGCTTCCCTACTAGCTTCCTGTATAGCTTTGGATCATGAAAGACCTTGCTATCTTCAATCTCCCCCTCACGTGGAACCTTGTATCCATCTTCAAGAGGCATCCTTGCTGTCTTATCTCCTTGTATACCTGCATCTTTCAAAAGATCAAGTGTATACTTCCTTTGGGAAATGAACAATCCTTCCTTAGATCTACACAACTCAATTCCAAGGAAGTATTTCATTTCTCCTAAGTCTTTAATTTCAAATACAGATTTTAAAAACTCCTTGGTGGCTTTTATCCCAGCCTTATCACTACCTGTTATAATGATATCATCAACATACACAAGTAGACAAATGATACCTGAGGGTGAAGTAAGTGTGAAGAGAGTATGATCCAATTCTGATTTCTTGAATCCACGCCCATTTAAAGTAGTGCTCAGCTTGTTGTACCATGCTCTAGGAGACTGTTTCAACCCATAGATAGCCTTCTTGAGTCTCAACACATTTCCAGGTTTCACAAGATGCCCTAGGCCTGGTGGTGGATGCATATACACTTCATCTTCTAGTTCTCCTTGAAGAAAGGCATTCTTCACATCCATCTGCCAAAGCTCCCACTCAAGATTCACAGCCAGAGATAATACAATTCTTATTGTATGGAGCTTAGCAACAGGAGCAAAGGTGTCAATGTAGTCTTCCCCATATGTTTGAGTGTATCCTCTAGCCACCAGTCTTGTCTTCTTTCTCTCAATAGTCCCATCAGGCTTGTACTTGATAGTGAATATCCACTTGCTAGTTACTGCCTTCTTTCCTTTTGGCAGTTCACTTTCAAACCAAGTATCATTCTTTATCATGGCATTAGCTTCATCACCTACTGATTCCTTCCAGTCTTCATGTAGCATTGCATCTTCATATGATCTAGGCACATAGCTTCCATCTAAGCTGATCATAAATGCGCAATGCTCTTCTGGATAGCACGCAAAGGAGCACACAGCTTGAGAGGGATGCTCCACAGCTTGGGCATTGTAGTACACTCTTGTGTTTACCCAGTTGGAAGCATCTCTCTTTAACCGTGTGCTTCTCCTCAATGGAACTACTATATTCTCTTCCACGGCTTCTTCTGGTATCTGGCTTTCTTCACTAGCTTCCTGACCTCCATGTTGATCACTTCCCCTTGAGTCATCTTCACTTTGAACATGAGAGTCTACTCTTCTCTTCTAGCTTGTTCCGCATTTCCCCGGGTACAAGCACATAGCACACACACCCAAAGATCCTCAAGTGTTCCAGCACTGGCTTACTCTTGTTAAGAACCTCAAAGGGGGACTGATCATTGAGAATCTTGGTTGGTGTCCTGTTGATTAGGTAGCTTGCGGTCATCACTGCATCACTCCAATGCCTCTTAGGCACACTTGTATAGAACATCATTGATCTCGCCACCTCCATGAGGTGTCTATTCTTCCTTTCAGCCACTCCATTTTGCTGGGGTGTATAAGGACAGCTCGTCTGATGAAGTATTCCATGGCTAGCTAGATGTTCTTTGAATGCATGACTTGTATACTCCCCACCATTATCTGACCTGAAAATCTTAATCTTGGCATTATAGTGGTTAGTAACATAGTTTTGAAAGTTTTTAAATGCATCAAGAACTCTATCCTTTGTTTTAATGAGTGTTAACCAGGTGTATTTAGATTTTTCATCAATGAAGGTGACATAATACTTGTAATTATCCCTAGATAAACAAGGTGCAGTCCAAACATCAGAGTGGATTAAGTCAAAACACTTCTCATAAACTGTAACTGATCTTTGAAACACACTCTTACAATGTTTTCCCAAAATACAAGCTTCACAATCATTATTTTTAAACATGACACCTGGTAACATTATGCTTAAGGCCCTAACATGTGGATGTCCTAGCCTAGCATGCCACAAAGCATCCTTACTTAAAGAAACCGAGCTAAACGAAAAACAAGAACTAGAGATAGGGGAGAGATCTTCAAGCATGTAAAGGTCTCCCTTAGTTGCTCCTTGGCCGATCAACTTACTGCTCTTAATATTCTGAAACTTCACATCATTAGGACTAAAAATAACATTGCAATCAAGATCAGTAGTGCATCTCTTGACAGATAACAAGTTTGAAGTAAATTCAGGCATGTAGAATGCATTAGACTCTTTATTAAACAGTTTCAACCTACCAATGCCTCTAATAGGAATTCTATCTCCATTAGCAATCATGACATGACCTTGGGTAGGTTCTATATCCGTAATCAACCTGTTATCACTAATCATGTGATGAGATGCAATCAATGATCAAAGGTTTATGTATATCCTTAGC
The DNA here is from genome assembly GCF_000309985.2 of Brassica rapa. Classification (NCBI taxonomy): domain Eukaryota; kingdom Viridiplantae; phylum Streptophyta; class Magnoliopsida; order Brassicales; family Brassicaceae; genus Brassica; species Brassica rapa. Next base: position 22,676 of record NW_022610850.1, read on the forward strand.
TAGATGACTTCTAGGATGATCATTGTTAATTTTTAAGTTCTCAAGTACTCCTAAGAGTTTATTAGCAATGCTATGTTCAGTTTTACCAATCAAGGGACTCTCTAGTATGTCTAGCAACCTATCAGTTCTACTAGACATAGTATGAGCAGCAAAAGAATAACCAAGAGTATTGGGTCTTAGTTTGTTACCAGACTCTTTAAGAGCTTTGATGAGTGCATCTATGTCTGACTTCCTGATCACCTCATGCTCTAGGTTCTTTCCTCCTGAGTGGTGAGAAGAGAGAGCTCGCCCTTCACTCTCATTCACTTGTGAGGATGTACCAGCCCCGGATGCAATGCCACTGCTTGTCTCGGTGGACATGTGAGCTCTGGCTTCTCTGTCCTTGTTGAATTTGCTTGCCTTGAGGTGAGGGTGAAGTATGTTGAAATGAGGTGATGCAACTATGTGATATGAAGCTAGAGAAGGTTAGAGGCTTGAGGATGAAGTTAGGGATGTGAGTGTACGGACAGGCCGTACAAGGTGGCCGTACAAGGTAAAGAAGAAGTTACCATGACCGTTTAACCAAGAGGGGAGTAAACGGATCATTCTTACCTTCTACCATGCTCTACTTGGATCAGACCGTTGAGAGAGCTTGAGGAGCGCATCTGACAGGCTGTGCCAGGCTGTGACAGACTGTCAGCATCCTAGTCAATGATCCAAGATGCTTCACACGCGGGAAGAAACTCATTGGATGCTTTATGATATGCGCTCCTCTCCTGGTTGACTACACATGCTTTAGCTTATCTTTAAACCTTGTAAACCCTAAGCTCTCATACTATATAAGTTGTAACCTCATCAGATTAATGATTAACGAGATTGAATCACTCTCTCTCTACTCTCTCTCTAGTTTAAATCTCAAAGTCTCTTAATCACTCTCAAACCATGATACTTGTTTGAATCTTTCACTAAACTTCTCTTTAATCTTTCTTAATCTCTCAATACCTTCTTAAATCTCTAAAATCTCATGGTATCAGAGCCAGGTTGGCTTTGGTATTGAGAGATCTTAGTTCCTTTGTGTGATTCTTACTCATTCCTTCTTTGTGTTCTTGCGTTTGTTCTTGATACTTCCGGGAAGTCTTGTCAGTGTGTTGAAGTGTCTTACCCTTGGTTCTTTGGTCCTGTGTGTTCTTGAAGATCTGGTGTGGTAGAAGCTCAACTGAAGTACAAGATTGAAGACTAGAAGTAACTAGAGGCAAAGAGAAGATGGAAGGAAACTACAGTAAGCTTGTTACGGTTCCGGTTGCCTTAAAAGGTGTAGGAAACTACTTGTTGTGGTCTCGGCTGGTGAAGACTGCTATTGGGAGGCTAGGGTTGTGGAACCACATCACGGATGATGGTCCAGAGCCAGTGGCCAAAGGGAATGAGGAAGCTGAGGGTGGAAAAGTACTCACTGAAGCTGAGGTGAAGAAGAAATGGGTTCAAGAAGATCTGATGGTGCTGTCCGTGCTACACAGTTCTATTGAAGTCCCTTTGCTTGAAGCCTACATCTTCTGTGAGACACCTAAGCACCTATGGGAGACGCTCCAGAAGACATTTGGAGATGTCTCAAACCTTAACCGTGTGTTTGAGTTGAAGAAAGCCATCACCTCCTTGATGCAAGGTGGTGTGGAGCTTACTACACACATTGGGAAGTTCAGAGCTCTTTGGTCTGAGCTGGACAACCTGCGCCCAAGCACCAGTGATCAAGAGATCATCATGGAGAGGAGAGAGCAGGATCAAGTGTTTGGGTTGTTGATGACCTTAGACGTGTGCTACCAGGATGTCATAAAGCACATGCTGAGATCGCCAAGCCTACCAACAATGGAGGAGGTGTGCTCTCAACTGCAGAAGGAGGAAGGCTCTCTAGGCTTGTTTGGAGGAAAGGGGGAGCTACCTATGGCTCATCAGGCTGAGGATGTGCAAGCAAACAAGGCGGATTACAAGAATGATGGAAGGAAGTATGGTGACCGCTTTGAAGGGAATTGTGATCATTGCAAGAAGCCAGGCCATAAGAAGAGCCAATGCTGGATACTTCACCCTCACCTCAAGCCAAGCAAATTCAACAAGGAGAGAGAAGCCAGAGCTCACATGTCCACCGAGACAAGCAGTGGCAGTGCATCCGGGGCTGGTACATCCTCACAAGTGAATGAGAGTGAAGGGCGAGCTCTCTCTTCTCACCACTCAGGAGGAAAGAACCTAGAGCATGAGGTGATCAGGAAGTCAGACATAGATGCACCCATCAAAGCTCTTAAAGAGTCTGGTAACAAACTAAGACCCAATACTCTTGGTTATTCTTTTGCTGCTCATACTATGTCTAGTAGAACTGATAGGTTGCTAGACATACTAGAGAGTCCCTTGATTGGTAAAACTGAACATAGCATTGCTAATAAACTCTTAGGAGTACTTGAGAACTTAAAATTAACAATGATCATCCTAGAAGTCATCTAGCTAAGGATATACATAAACCTTTGATCATTGATTCTGGTGCATCTCATCACATGATTAGTGATAACAGGTTGATTACGGATATAGAACCTACCCAAGGTCATGTCATGATTGCTAATGGAGATAGAATTCCTATTAGAGGCATTGGTAGGTTGAAACTGTTTAATAAAGAGTTTAATGCATTCTACATGCCTGAATTTACTTCAAACTTGTTATCTGTCAAGAGATGCACTACTGATCTTGATTGCAATGTTATTTTTAGTCCTAATGATGTGAAGTTTTAGGATATTAAGAGCAGTAAGTTGATCGGCCAAGGAGCAACTAAGGGAGACCTTTACATACTTGAAGATCTCTCCCCTATCTCTAGTTCTTGTTGTTGAGATGAGGAGTTGATATGAAGACTTAGAGAATCTTGGGTAGAGAAAGAATGAGGTGAAGAAGCTGTGTGGAGAGTTTGGGAAAGCTTAGGTTGAGACAATACCGTACTGGCCGTACAAGGGCTGTACCATCCGTACGAGTATGGATCAACCAAAGCTCATGTATAGGCAAGTTACCTTTGCGGGAGTGAAATGGTAAACTTGGGAGGAGTTAACTTGGGAGTTACTGATCCGGACGTTGGAGAAAGGATAAGGGACGCGGCTTGACAGGCTGGATGAGAGCTGTAAAGTGAAAGCAACCTTATCCTCTCCGGTCACACATGTGAAGCACCTGATTGGATCAATTTGAATTAGGCGCTCCTCTTCTCCTTGACTACACATGCTTTTCTCACTTTAGTCTCATGTAACCCTAGGATCTTAAGACTATATAATGTAACCTCTCTCATTAATAAAAGATTAGATAGTTCTATCCTATTAACCTCTCTACACATTTCAATCATGATTATCCATTAGTCACTAATCCGTTCTCTACTCATTCTAAATCATACTACTCTCTCATATACAACTCAGATTCTCTAAATCTCATATGGTATCAGAGCCAGGTTCTAAAGAATCTGAGTTCTTGATTTGAAACGTTGAGGAACAAGTTTGAAGCTTTGAAGCCATCCGAGGAAGATCAAAGCTCAAAGGTGTTCATCTTTGCGTGTGTGTGGATTCTAGACAAGTTCAGATCAGCTCTTACAAGATTCGTGGGTTCAAGGTCTCATCTAACTCAAGCTTTTGAAGTCAAGTTGTGTTAAGATGGAGAACATGAAGATGAAGGTGGCGATTACCTTTAAGGGGAACAACTACCTGGTGTGGTCTCGGCTAGTGAAGACAACCATTGGGAGTAAGGGCTTGTGGAGTCACGTTACAACTGGTGAAGCTCCAAAGCTCATTACTCAAGGAGAGGGCCAAGAAGAGGTCTCAAGTGAAGCTGTAGAGAAGTGGCAGCAAGAGGACATGGTGGTGATGTCTGTTCTTCATGGGTCGTTGGAGCCGGCGATACTGGAGGCATACAGCTACTGTGAGACAGCCAAGGAGCTGTGGGACACTTTGAAGAAAGTGTATGGGAACACTTCAAACCTGAGCCGGGTCTTTGAAGTGAAGCAAGCCATCAACAACCTAGCACAAGAAGACATGGAGTTCACCAAGCATTTGGGAAGGTTCAGGGCATTGTGGTCTGAGCTAGAGATGTTGTGGCCAAGCACAACCGATCCAGATCAGTTGAATGAGAGGCGCGAGCAAGACAAGGTGTTTGGGTTACTACTCACGCTGAGTCCTGCCTACTCCGGTCTCATCCAGCATATGTTGAGGTCTGATAAGCTTCCTGATCTTGAGGATGTATGCTCACAGATTCAGAAAGAGCAAGGCTCTATTGGTTTGTTTGGAGGCAAAGGAGGGCTCTCATTGGCAAACCAAGCAGCTCAAGCTGATCAGAATGAAGCTCCTCAAGCAAACAAGGCGGTTCATGGCAAGTATGAGGACAAGAGGTTCAATGGGAACTGTGATCACTGCAAGAAGCATGGGCACAAGAAGAGTCAGTGCTGGATTCTCCACCCTCACCTGAAGCCGGCTAAGTTCTTGAAAGACAAGGAGGCAAGGGCACACATGACCGAGAGCTCCTCGGTGCTGGCTCATCAGCAGGGCAAATGAAGGAGATGTGCGTGATGTGGGTGATGGGAAGTCGCTTGTGGCTTACACAGGAGGGCCAAGCAACAATGACTACATCCGGAGATCAGACATGGACGCCCTCATCAAGATGCTCAAAGAAAACGGTAACACAAGTAGTATCAACTATGGTTATTCATTTGGTGCATCCCTGATTGAGAACATAACTGATAGTATTGAAAGTGATTCTAGAAGTGCTAGGATTGAAAATGCTTTCATCAACTTAAGGAATGATTATAAACGGTTAGGAATCCTTATCAAGCTCACATTGCTAGTAATAAGTCTAAAGCATTGATAGTAGCCTCTGGTGCATCTCATCATATGATAAGTGACACTAGATTGATTAAGGATATTGAACCTGCCAATGGAAATGTAATGATTGCTAATGGTGATAAAATTCCCATAAAAGGGATAGGAAAACTTAAGTTGTTTGAAAAGAATCTAAAGCCTTCTACATGCCTGAGTTTACATCTAATCTATTGTCGGTTAAGAGATGTGCTACTGACTTGCAATGCAATGTTATATTCAGTCCTAATGATGTAAAGTTTCAGGATATTAAAAGCAGCAAGGTGATTGGGAAAGGAGTTACTAAAGGAGACCTTTACTTACTTGAAGATCTTGCTTCTGTTCCTAATCATTGTTGTTCATTTACATTTGCTTCTGATTCTGTCTCTAGTTTAAATAAGAATGCATTATGGCATGCTAGACTAGGTCACCCTCATGTTAAACCTTTGAACTTAATGGTACCAGGGTTATTTTATGAGAATAAAGATTGTGAGACTTGTATTCTAAGCAAGCATTGTAAGAATGTGTTTCCTAAATCTACAACAGTCTATGAGAATTGCTTTGATTTGATTCACTCTGATGTGTGGACTGCTCCTTGTATGTCTAGGGATAACTTTAAGTATTTTGTCACATTCATTGATGAAAAATTCAAATACACCTGGTTAACCTTAATTCAAACCAAAGATAGGGTACTTGATGCATTTAAGAACTTTCAAGCTTATGTAACTAACCATTATCATGCCAAGATTAAAATTTTTAGATCAGATAATGGAGGAGAGTACACAAGCTTGGCGTTCAAACAACATCTAGCTCAGCATGGAGTACTCCATCAGACTAGTTGCCCCTATACCCTCAGCAAATGGTGTGGCTGAGAGGAAGAACAGACACCTTATGGAAGTGGCAAGGGCTCTCATGCTTCAAGCAAACGTTCCCAAAAGGTTTTGGAGTGATGCTGTATCTACTGCATGCTACTTGATCAACAGGACTCCAACCAAGGTGTTGGGAGATCATGCTCCATTTGAAGTTCTAAACAAGCACAAGCCGGTTCTTGACTACTTGAGAGTCTTTGGCTGCTTGTGTTATGTGCTGATTCCGGGAGAGCTGCGCAACAAGCTTGAAGCTAGGAGCACCAAAGCCATGTTTATTGGATATTCAACAACTCAAAAAGGGTATAGGTGCTATGATCCAGTTACAAGGAGGGTCTTGACTTCTAGAGATGTGAAGTTCATTGAATCACGGGGATACTATGATGAGAAGAATCAGGAAGACTTGAAGGATATCACATCAGACAAGGCTGGTGTGTTGCGGATTATCTTGGAGAACCTTGGTATTAAGGTGTCTCAAAACCAACCTAGTGGAGGGAGCTGTCCGAGAACATCTCCACAACCTATGGGGGATACAGAATAACCCCACCTTCATCATGAGGGAGAAGAAACAGGAGCTCAAGAAAGCTCAAGTGAGAGAAGAGGAGAGGATTTGGCGTCACATGATCAAGGTGGTGTAGAAACAACACAAGATGGTGTGGAGACCGAATCAGTACCAATGGAAGAGTCATCAGGTGATGAAACTCAAGAAGAAGTAAGAGAGCCGACTCCTCAACCACAGCCACAACTAAGAAGAAGTACAAGGCTGAGGAAGGATCCTTCCTCTTGGGTAAACACGAGAGTGTACTACAATGCCCAAGCTGTGGAGCATCCTTCTCAAGCTGTTTGTTCCTTTGCTCAGTATCCTGAAGCACATTGCGCATTCATGGTAAATCTGGATGAGGGTTATATCCCAAGAAGCTATGAAGAGGCAATACAAGACAAGGAGTGGAAGGAATCAGTTGGAGCTGAGGCAGGAGCTATGATAAAGAATGATACATGGTATGAGAGTGAGTTGCCAAAAGGGAAGAAGGCTGTGACTAGTAGATGGATCTTCACAATCGAGTATAAGGCTGATGGTCAGGTTGAGAGGAAGAAGTCAAGACTGGTTGTAAGAGGTTTCACTCAAACATATGGAGAAGATTACATTGAGACCTTTGCACCAGTAGCTAAGCTACACACAATCCGGATTGTATTAAGCTTGGCTGTGAATCTTGGATGGGGCTTATGGCAAATGGATGTGAAGAATGCATTTCTACAAGGAGAGCTTGAGGATGAAGTGTATATGCATCCACCTCCAGGCTTGGAACACTTGGTGAAGAAAAGGAATGTGTTGAGACTAAAGAAAGCTATCTATGGATTGAAGCAATCACCAAGAGCATGGTATAACAAGCTGAGCACTACCCTTAATGGCCGAGGCTTCAACAAGTCTGAACTAGATCACACTCTCTTCACTCTCACAACTCCCTCAGGTATGATTGCACTCCTTGTGTATGTTGATGATATCATTATCACGGGAAGTGATAAGGAAGGTATCATAGCAACAAGGAGTTTCTTAAATCAATGTTTGAGATTAAAGACTTGGGAGAAATGAAATACTTTCTTGGAATTGAGATATGTAGATCCAAGGAAGGTTTGTTCATGTCCCAAAGGAAGTATACACTTGATCTTTTGAAAGGTGCAGGTGCTTATGGAGGCAAGACAGCAAGGATGCCTATGGAGGATGGCTACAAAGTCCCACGAGAGGGGGAGATTGAAGACAGCAAACCTTATCAGGATCCTAAACTCTATAGAAAACTAGTTGGTAAATTGATTTACCTTACCATAACTAGACCTGACATTTGTTTTGCTGTGAATCAGGTGAGCCAACACATGCAAGTGCCTAAGGAGCATCACTGGCGCATGGTGGAGAGGATCTTGATGTATCTCAACGGCTCACCTGATCAAGGAGTATGGATGGGTTGCAATGGGAGCAGTGAGGTGGTTGGATACTGTGATGCGGATTGGGCTGGTGATAGAGCAGACAGGAGATCAACCACAGGCTATTGCACATTCATTGGAGGCAACTTGGTTACTTGGAAGAGTAAGAAGCAGAAGGTAGTGTCTTGCTCAAGTGCAGAAGCTGAGTATAGAGCTATGCTGAAGCTTACCAACGAGCTGGTGTGGATCAAAGGTATCTTGAAGCATTTGGAGATTGATCAAGCCACTCCAATGACAATGCACTGTGATAACCAAGCTGCCATCCACATTGCCTCCAACTCGGTGTTCCATGAGAGAACAAAGCACATTGAGGTTGATTGTCACAAGGTGAGGCAGATGATCATCCTAGGAGTCATCCTGCCATGCTACACAAGAAGTGAAGATTAGTTGGCTGATGTGTTCACCAAGGCTGCATGACAGAAGACAATGGAGTCCATTCACATCAGGTTGGGCCTCATTGATCTTGGAAAGAGAAGGAGCTGATCCCCTTTGGCTGTGAGGTCTTTACTCTTTTTCCCTCATCAAGGTTTTGTCCCAATGGGTTTTCCTTGGTGAGGTTTTTAATGAGAAAGATCTCATGGCTATCCAAGCTTAGACTTTCACAAAGCTAAGCTTGAGGGGGAGTGTTGAGATGAGGAGTTGATATGAAGACTTAGAGAATCTTGGGTAGAGAAAGAATGAGGTGAAGAAGCTGTGTGGAGAGTTTGGGAAAGCTTAGGTTGAGACAATACCGTACTGCCCGTACAAGGGCCGTACCATCCGTACGAGTATGGATCAACCAAAGCTCATGTATAGGCAAGTTACCTTTGCGGGAGTGAAATGGTAAACTTGGGAGGAGTTAACTTGGGAGTTACTGATCCGGACGTTGGAGAAAGGATAAGGGACGCGGCTTGACAGGCTGGATGAGAGCTGTAAACTGAAAGCAACCTTATCCTCTCCGGTCACACATGTGAAGCACCTGATTGGATCAATTTGAATTAGGCGCTCCTCTTCTCCTTGACTACACATGCTTTACTCACTTTAGTCTCATGTAACCCTAGGATCTTAAGACTATATAATGTAACCTCTCTCATTAATAAAAGATTAGATAGTTCTATCCTATTAACCTCTCTACACATTTCAATCATGATTATCCATTAGTCACTAATCCGTTCTCTACTCATTCTAAATCATACTACTCTCTCATATACAACTCAGATTCTCTAAATCTCATACTTGTTTTTCGTTTAGCTCGGTTTCTTTAAGTAAGGATGCTTTGTGGCATGCTAGGCTAGGACATCCACATGTTAGGGCCTTAAGCATAATGTTACCAGGTGTCATGTTTAAAAATAATGATTGTGAAGCTTGTATTTTGGGAAAACAGTGTAAGAGTGTGTTTCAAAGATCAGTTACAGTTTATGAGAAGTGTTTTGACTTAATCCACTCTGATGTTTGGACTGCACCTTGTTTATCTAGGGATAATTACAAGTATTATGTCACCTTCATTGATGAAAAATCTAAATACACCTGGTTAACACTCATTAAAACAAAGGATAGAGTTCTTGATGCATTTAAAAACTTTCAAAACTATGTTACTAACCACTATAATGCCAAGATTAAGATTTTCAGGTCAGATAATGGTGGGGAGTATACAAGTCATGCATTCAAAGAACATCTAGCTAGCCATGGAATACTTCATCAGACGAGCTGTCCTTATACACCCCAGCAAAATGGAGTGGCTGAAAGGAAGAATAGACACCTCATGGAGGTGGCGAGATCAATGATGTTCTATACAAGTGTGCCTAAGAGGCATTGGAGTGATGCAGTGATGACCGCAAGCTACCTAATCAACAGGACACCAACCAAGATTCTCAATGATCAGTCCCCCTTTGAGGTTCTTAACAAGAGTAAGCCAGTGCTGGAACACTTGAGGATCTTTGGGTGTGTGTGCTATGTGCTTGTACCCGGGGAAATGCGGAACAAGCTAGAAGAGAAGAGTACCATGGCTATGATGATTGGATACTCTACGTCCCAAAAGGGATACAAATGCTTTGATCCAACTACCAGAAGAGTATTGGTATCAAGGGAGGTGAAGTTCTTTGAAGAAAAGGGATATTATGATGGGAAGAACTTGAAGATCTATCCCAACCATCAGACAGGGCTGCAAGCTTGAGAAACATTTTGCAAGGACTTGGTATTGGAGTGTCATCAGATCAGCACAAACGCCAAGCAACACCACCTGTTAGAGTTGAAGAATCATCTCACTTAGAACATGAAGGGGGAAGTGAATCTGCTGATACTGAAGTTCAAGGAACAAGTGAAGCCGAAAATCAACAACAAAGCACAGACTCTCATGTTCAAAGTGAAGATGACTCAAGGGGAAGTGATCAACATGGAGGTCAGGAAGCTAGTGAAGAAAGCCAGATACCAGAAGAAGCCGTGGAAGAGAATATAGTAGTTCCATTGAGGAGAAGCACACGGTTAAAGAGAGATGCTTCCAACTGGGTAAACACAAGAGTGTACTACAATGCCCAAGCTGTGGAGCATCCCTCTCAAGCTGTGTGCTCCTTTGCGTGCTATCCAGAAGAGCATTGCGCATTTATGATCAGCTTAGATGGAAGCTATGTGCCTAGATCATATGAAGATGCAATGCTACATGAAGACTGGAAGGAATCAGTAGGTGATGAAGCTAATGCCATGATAAAGAATGATACTTGGTTTGAAAGTGAACTGCCAAAAGGAAAGAAGGCAGTAACTAGCAAGTGGATATTCACTATCAAGTACAAGCCTGATGGGACTATTGAGAGAAAGAAGACAAGACTGGTGGCTAGAGGATACACTCAAACATATGGGGAAGACTACATTGACACCTTTGCTCCTGTTGCTAAGCTCCATACAATAAGAATTGTATTATCTCTGGCTGTGAATCTTGAGTGGGAGCTTTGGCAGATGGATGTGAAGAATGCCTTTCTTCAAGGAGAACTAGAAGATGAAGTGTATATGCATCCACCACCAGGCCTAGGGCATCTTGTGAAACCTGGAAATGTGTTGAGACTCAAGAAGGCTATCTATGGGTTGAAACAGTCTCCTAGAGCATGGTACAACAAGCTGAGCACTACTTTAAATGGGCGTGGATTCAAGAAATCAGAATTGGATCATACTCTCTTCACACTTACTTCACCCTCAGGTATCATTTGTCTACTTGTGTATGTTGATGATATCATTATAACAGGTAGTGATAAGGCTGGGATAAAAGCCACCAAGGAGTTTTTAAAATCTGTATTTGAAAAAAGACTTAGGAGAAATGAAATACTTCCTTGGAATTGAGTTGTGTAGATCTAAGGAAGGATTGTTCATTTCCCAAAGGAAGTATACACTTGATCTTTTGAAAGATGCAGGTATACAAGGAGATAAGACAGCAAGGATGCCTCTTGAAGATGGATACAAGGTTCCACGTGAGGGGGAGATTGAAGATAGCAAGGTCTTTCATGATCCAAAGCTATACAGGAAGCTAGTAGGGAAGCTCATCTACCTTACCATCACACGTCCGGATATATGCTTTGCTGTGAATCAAGTGAGCCAGCATATGCAAGTCCCAAAGGAGCATCACTGGCGAATGGTGGAGAGACTCCTCTTGTATCTGAATGGTACATCAGGCCTTGGAGTTTGGATGGGATGCAACAAGAGTACTGAAGTGGTGGGCTATTGTGATGCTGATTGGGCAGGAGATAGAGC